>NC_042629.1:41752563-42053007 GCF_901001135.1 Rhinatrema bivittatum
CCTTCCCTGATCTATGACCTCCCCAACTGCTACAACTCACCTTGGTCCGCCAGTCGACATTCCCCATCCCCGACATGGCTTCTGACGTTATATTAATCAGTCCTGAGTTTTATGAACTAATACTATTTAGTCAGGAACATTTGATATTCCACAGCCCTAAGTATAGGATATCATGTATATATTTAATAATATTCAGTCCTGAGTACAAGTGATTATTATAGTCCTAAGTATATGTCTAGATATTATTTATTTCTGAGACTAAATATTATTTATTTCTATGTTAGCCATGACTCTGGCTTTTCCTCCTCCCAGTTCAAGTGCCCCTGTTTTATTGTAACTTTCATTCACTTTTTCTCTCTTTGCCTATTGTGCACGTTGATGTTAATGTTATTGCACCGCTGTTTATTGTAAACCGATACGATATGATTGGTATCATGAGTGTCGGTATAAAAAAGCCCTATATAAATACATAAATAAATATGTGGCAACAAGTGATTCCCACAGGCCTGGAGACAAACTAGTCAGATGCCAGCATTTCTTAAAACAGTATGGGCTGGATTTTAAAAGCTCTACGCGTATAAATCCAGTGTATTTTGGAGTGGCCTGGGAGGGAATGGGGGAAGCCCACGGGTGTCAGCGTGCACCCCCTTGCATGTGCCAACCCTTGATTTTATAACATGTGCGCTCATGTTATAAAATCGGGTGTACATGTACGCGCCAGGTAGCACGCGCACATGTACGCCCACGTGTACATTTGAAAATATACTCCTATATCTTTATTACAGCTTCACACATACACAACAGTAGACTGTCTTCCCTTCAGAACAATGTACTCTCTCTATTTACTGTTCAGTACTGCTTCCCTTAGTACTCACAGTTCAGGTTCATCTCAGCTGAGTGTTTGGCCAGTGTTACATTACAGGAGTTGCCTTCCTCCTAGAGACCTGGGCCTGGTCTGGTTATTCCTACCTGAATCCCAGCTCTTATTCCCCAGTCTCTGGTTATGCCCTCTGAGCTCCACAGGATCCAGACCATAGAGCATATTCTCCTTAAAGCATTTAAGGTAGACCAGGCTTCTAGCTGGGTCCTGCACAGGTAAATAGGGGAACACTAGTATATAATGCTGTCCAGTTACCAAGACCTAAGGTCAGGCAGAATGAACGTGTGTCACATAGCCCAATGTGTTGAAATCTGTGTAGGTGTGGGAGAGCTGCAGCTGTGCATGAGAAAAAGGAACCTGCTGCTCTGCCATCAGCAGATAACATGAAGCAGTTATCCCAGGTACCAAGGTAAAAGCAGAAGTTTCCAAGAGCTGGCACGTTTGTTGCCTTGAGAAAGGAAAACACATGCTGGGGGAAAGAAGGAAGTATTTTTACAGGCTGTTTATTTGTAGCCTAGTTTTCTGGAAAATGACAAGATGTTAGTTGATGCTTGAAGGAAGGGCCAAAATTGTTCGGAGAATACTAAGCTAATGGTTAAAAATAAGTAAATAAGAAAAGGTTTGGCAATTATTCAGAGCAGGAGCTCTCAAAGGCAAGCCGACTCTCACTTTCTGAGCTACTTGCTGTCTCCTTCCCAGTACACTGTGTACTTTCAAATAAATATTTCAATAAAGTTTCAATCTAATTGATCTATTTGTGGTCTTGGTATTGGTCATAACAGGAATAAGCCCACATATTGGTGACCCCGATGTGATTTGAACACACAGCCTTCTGATCTTACCAAGCACACATTAGGGATACTGTCTCACAGGCCCCTTCAATAATCTCTTGCTTTTTTTTTCTTTTTATCACTATGGGCAAGAGGAGGGAGCAGATTCGTTCAGACCCTGCTCCTACCTCCTCTCTCAGCAATGTACGATTCCTGAGATGATGTCAGGGCTATTAGGACCTAGCTTAGATTTACTCTCTGTTGCTGTCAACATGATTGGGATGGTGTTAGGCCAGCTTGAGGAAAATATAGCACTGAGTACTGAGCTCTGCATTCCTCCCTCTACACTGGCCCTTTCAGTAGTTTCCTTCCTGTATGAAGGATTTGATGATCAATTGGAAGAGGGTCAGAATTTGAATACTCTGGTGGATTCCATCTTACAGAGGCCAACATACATCAGTTTTGAGGAAGTATGGTGAACTATTATTATTCCGTAGAAAGCTGCGAGTAAAAGGTTGGATGATGATATTTCTTCTTCATTGGATTCTCTTAAGGGACAGATGTCTCTATCTCAAGTAAGTATTGGTGATCAGGAGAGGAGATTACAAAATTTAGAGGTTTATGACTTAATTAATCAGGAATTTAAATCAACCTCTATTAAAGACAATTCTTTTACACACTGCCATCTGGAACCTTTTGAGAATAGGTAGAGGTCTCTAAATCTCCACCTGTTAAATTTTCCTTGACTTCTCTAATTGGTCCACATGAACTTATTGTTAAATATCTAAAAATAAATTTTAGGTATTTCTGAAGAGCATATGCCTTCTCTGACTAATGTTTATTATGTTACTGGAAACAGCCTAATGTGGGTGTGGATAATTTAGTAGTATCACAAGTTTTCTCTGGTTCTTTCAATCTGATGATTCCATCCGTGAGCATGCTACTCTGTTGATTACGTGTTCCTCTGAAAGGGGGGAAAATTTGATAATGAGGCTTTTTCCCCCCCAATAGAGAAGCTCCCTTTATGGGTCAAAAAAATTTGGAATTTTTCCTGATGTCTCCAGACAAACTTGGAATAGGAGGAAGACATTCCTTCAGCTTAAAGCAACTGTTATTAGTTTTGGAGGAGTATTTTCTTTCTCCAGTATCTCTCTTAAGTATTCAATCAAGTTGGATGGGAAACAGATTTACCTTTTTTTTTTTTAGTACAATAAGTTAAAAGTACTGTTAGATAGCAGAATAGTGGTAGCCTAGCCTCTACCCTAGACTTAGTTTGATTTGTTGACCAGTGTGGATTAATTTAGTAATTGTGCGCAGTCTTTTTTTTGATAATTCTATTTTTTATTGAAGTCGCTCCATTGGGTCTTGCACCTTTAGTGGTTTTGAAATGACTGTTGTGTGGTATCTTTTTTATGTTAATTATTACTTCCTTATTAAGATTGTATATCACAGTCTTTTTTTCTGTTAAGTTTTATTGCTTGTTATATATTTTAAAATGTTATAAAGAATTTAAAAAATGGTTTAAGAACCACTGATGAAGCTTTTGTACGGATCTTCAGCAACATTTCCCCTTTGTAAAGAGAAAGTATTTTGCAGCCTGACATGAACTACAAAAACAAAGGTACACAGCCCTGGTACTTCAGAGCCACAAGCAGGCCTGGCTTTCAGGATATCCACAAGAAATATGCAGCAAGCATATTACATCGGAGAACCCGATTCATTTACTTAATTTGGTTACCCTGAAAAGCAGGTACTTGAGAGCCATCAGCAAGCCTGCTTTTCTGGGTAACCAAACTATGTAAATGAACCTGATCATCAGTGAGATACCTGCCTGGGTTTCTGATGTCAAGCTACTCATCAGCTGTCCATGTTGTGTTCATGCTTTCCCTATATCATTTATCAGTAGGATACCTGCATGAGGTTTGGATGAAGAGCAACTCTTCAGGTGTCCATTCTTTATACATATTACTGTGATGCCTCCATTGGGGCTCTGTTAAAGAGGAGGAGCGCAGCAGGACCCTGATATATTTCAGATTTATAACACTTGTATGGCCCTCCAATAAGGAGCAGCACAGCAGTGCCTACATTTATTACACTAGGAGTGGCTACATAAGAGCAGCTCTTCAATCCTTTGAAAATGAATATCTCCTTTAGGAATTAAAGGGAGACCTTAGCAATTTTATTTCCTTTTAACTGCTGATTCATTATCCTAAAAATACTTTGCTAGCAGTGCTTTCAGTATTTCTTTTTGAAAAATAAATCAGTGTGGCATATAAAGGGTTTTAAAAAAACTGGTTTAAGAACCACTGTTGAAGCTTTCATACAGAGCTACAGTGATATTTCCCCTTTGTATAGGAAAAGCATTTTGCAGCCTGATATGGGCGAGAAAACAAAGGTACTGCAAGAAGGCCTGGCTTTCAAGATATCCACAGGAAATATTCAGCAAGCATATTTAGTCTGAGAATTAGTTTCATTCACCCAGTAAAGCAGGTTTGCTGGTGGCCCTCAAGGACCTACTTTTCAGGGTACCCAAACTATGTAAATGAACCTGGTTCTCATTGATGACATGCAAACCAGAGTATACATTTCAGAAGATTAAAAACAAAAACAAACAAACAAAAAAGACTACAAAATGTGGTCCTAATACAAGATGTACAAATTTTATAGCAAAAATAAAATAAATAAATAAAGCATGATCAATAAGAGAAAATATATTAGGACAATAAAGAAAGGTCAAAAGAGTCAAGAAAGAGTAAAGTGGTTATATTGAGTAATCAAGACAAAACTGCTATCATAACACATAACACTGTGTTCAAATGATATTGCTGTGTGATATAGCACACAGAATAGGACATAGGGTTGTGATCCTTAAGACCCCAGACTATTTCTCCTGTCCTTCATTCAATGTATGACCTTGAGCAAGTCATTTCACTTTTACAGAAAGAAAACCACAATGGCAAAGCCAACTGGTAAAAAAAAAAAAAAAAAGTGTGATCCACTGCTGAAGAAACCATGAATTAAACACTATCAATCCCAATGGGAAAGGGAGGGAGTATTTGAAAATTCAGAGCACCAAGATATTAAGGGAAAGGAAGAAGCTACAGATAAATAAATCCCAGAAATAAATCTTCACACAAGATTGAGGAGCAGCAGTGATAATACTGGAAAAGCTGATGGTGATACGGTGGGAGATTTGACTGCCGCTCCCATGCTTCTGAGGGGCTTGATAACTAAAGAAGTAGAAATGATATGCAGTTATACTTTATAACTGTATTATATGCTGAGTGCAGTCAATAAGTCTTTATATACTGAACAGTAACTGGATTCAGGATATGCAATATACATTGCTTATAAATAACACAGCTAGAATCCACTTTCTAAAGACAATCAGCTACTGGGTTTGCTATAAATTCCAAGAAATTGCAAACACACAAGGATGTGCAGAGCATACAAGCAAGGAGGAGAAGCAAGGGATGCAAGATGAGGAAAAATACCAAAGAGGAAAGAGGTATTTGAATGATGTGAGAAAGAAAAAAAGAAAGTGAAATATTGATGAAGACTTTCCTTAGGTTAAAAAGAGGAAACTATTTACAATGGGAAGTTCCATGGGCAGTATTGCTACTTTGAGTGGTAGGCAAGGTCCATCTCTTAAACGGGGGCTTAGTTTCAAGAGGTGATACAGGTGACTCTATGAGTCACTAGGAGGAGGTCGGGAGCAATGTCTTCCAGGGAGCATAGGAGAGGCAGCCAAGAGGCTGCACACCTAAGGACACCAGAGAGGGAAAGCACAGCTGCCTTTCTGGTCCAAGCAACAGACAAATCTCAAATACCTTGGTACTGGATGGAGTCAGGCCATTTCTCTTTCCCAGAGACCTGAAGTCAGAACCTTCCCAGATGACATTCCTCACACTTGCTAGTCTGTGGGAAAGAGAACTGGCTTGACCCTATCCAATACCAGGGAATTAAGATTTGTTTCTCACTAAAAGAAAATGATTTTCCTGTTTCCTGTTGCAATTCTACAGCCTTGTGGAGAGCAAGTGGAGGGTCCTAGCTTTACCCTTCTTCTGAACCTGATTAGGAAAGTCAATTTTTGTATTCTTATGTTTCGTAAGAACATAAGATATGCCATACTGGGTCAGACCAAGTGTCCATTAAGCCCAGTATCCTGTTTCCAACAGTGGCCAATCCAAGTCACAAGTACCTGGCAAGTACCCAAACATTAAGATAGATCACAAGCTACTATTGCTTATTAAATACCGTAAAAGCAGTTTATGGATTTAACCTCTAGGAACTTATCCAAACCTTTTTTAAACCCAGTTACACTAATTGCTGTAACAACATCCCCTGGCAATGAATTCCAGAGCTTAACTATACGCTGAGTGAAAAATAATTTTCTTCAATTTGTTTTAAATGAGCTACTTGCTAACTTCATGGAGTGTCCCCTGATCCTTCTATTATCTGAGAGTAAATAACTGATTTACATTAACTTTATCAAGTCCTGTAGATTGTAAGATTGGAGTAGTCGGGGTCTCTACTCGAATTTTTCCTTTACACTTTGTATGAGGCATTTATTTAGGAATATGATAAGGTTAACAATTTTCTTCAGTCCAAATTACTCACGGTTGGAGCACCAGTGGAGGTAGAAGAGGCGAGATCTTTAATAATGAAACTTTTATTCAGTGGGGAGGCAAAAAACATTTTTTTCTCACCTGCGAACATTTTAACTCCGAGTAGGCAGTCCGCTACATTGATAGACGTAGAGCACAAGTCTTCTATGTTGGACGCTCATACATCTTTAAGCCCCAGGGCTCCAGAGATACTCTCTCATCCAAGCGGCTACCAACATCAGACGTCTGGGATAGCTGGTCTCCCAAAGTTAGTGACTGAGTTTACTCCCATTGGGGTGAAAAAAGATGTAGAAGGGGCTGCTAATATGTCCGCTGGAGAGTCTGGAGGGTTAATCCAGCTGCAACAGCAGATCTCTGGAGCAGCTGGGTAGGGGGGGTGGGGGGGGGGGGGGGAATCCAGATTTTGTACCAAGGACATCTTCACCAGTTGATAGAGAGGACTTGAACATGGGGCAACATGTTCAAGGGTCTGGGTTGGGAATACAACCTTTGGATTTGCAATTGGTAATTAAACAGGAAATCACATTGGAATTGGTATGAAAACCTTCAACTAAATAAAACAGTGATGGGTTAGTGCACAAAATGTCTGTTATTGAAACGTTGGGAGTGCGAGTGAAAACGCGGCAAAATCAAAACAAATTAGACCACTGCTTAAATCAAACACTAGTTCACCATATAGGAATGTATAAAGCGTCTTAAAAAGAAAACACGAATGGAATCTAAAATTATTGTACAAATATCGAACCCAGCAAAGTGCTATACTTAAGGAGTTATTGTGTGTTTATTTTTATTTTTTGACCCTTTGCGTTCTCTGAAACGCGAGGGAGAACGCCGCGAAACAAGGTTGAAGGTTTTCAATTTAATATATTCTGTGAAGAGGTTGTGTCTTTTAGATTTGGGCAATATATACAGCACCTTTAAAATGATCTGATTTGACATTAGTCTTTTAGAAAATTTCTTGGTCTATTTTATTTTAAGCATAAGTTATACTTGATAAGTCACACTCGATCAATAAGACCACACCCCTCATGCTGATTGACACTTGTTTTTGGCGCCAAAACCTATCTTGTAAAGCCTGTACTTTAAGTATTTCACTTCATTGAACTGACGCGAGTGGAGACGTCTTGTACTGACAAGAAATTACAGGATAAATATTGAAAAAAACTTTTGAATGTTACTGAATGTGAAAACAGCTATGTTTGCTCTTTACATCAGATGCCCCGTTTTGCGGTGTTCGATTTTTTGGGAAGCACTTTGATCGGCTCAATATATGCATAATAATTTTGGATATTACCGGTGCTTCTTATTAAAGACGCTTGAGACATCTCCATATGAGAAGTAGTTTCCTAGCAGTGCTTTGATTTTTCTCTTTTAATTTGTTGTGTTTTTACTTGCAATTAAACTGATTACTACTATTTTTAGTCTGTGTTTTAGAAGGCAGTCAGAATTGGTGAATAAAATATTCCCTAGAAATAATATCCATCATGGTTGATAAACACTTTAGATTATTTAGGGCTGGTTAATCAAGATTCATTCTATTCTAGTTTAGCATTGGTGGTTTTCAGAGCAGTGGTCCCTTTAACTTTATGAACACCGTCTTCAACTTGCTTATTAGAGGACAGTTTAAGAAGAATTTCCTAATAAGAATCTTTATTTTATTCTTTATGTAGAATTGTTATACCTCGCATGGTTCTAATTAAGGACGTACTTGAACAATTATGTTTACAAAAGGCGGCTTAGGAGAGAAATCCAAGAGCTTTGTATTTAAGACATAACTGTCCTCTAAGATTTTGTATTTGATTTTTTATTTGTTTTTATATATTAGTCTCATTTATTATTATTTTAGTTTTCATTTTATAATAATATACACCAAAAAAGGGGTTGTACAGCCGATATTTTGTCAAAACATTTTTTTTCCAGTATATGATACCACTAGTAATTAATATTTCTAGAACTACATATATAACCGACTGTAATGTATGTGTGTTATTTCAATTTTTAATGAATAGTTTGGGTTAACTGTTATAAATGAGTTGTTTTGATGTCTTTTAGATATATGTGCACTACGGATGTTAATTTGGATTTCCAATTTTTCATTACTCTCATATTTAAGGTATCATTTTATTTCACTATGTGTATAGGTAACTCCATTCATATTGACGTTGCTTACATGCTCTGTTTATATTGATGTTGCTCACATGCTCTCTTTTTTTTTTATTTCCTCTGTCACTTTTAATCAATCTAATGTTTTAGTTATTTTTGTAATTGTTACATTTATGCAATTTTTTGTGAGGTTTGAAATATTGTCTGTTTATAGATGTATATATCTATTTTATTGATATGTATATGTTTGTGATTGACATTCATTATTTGTATTTTTTATGATTTTATGATTTTTTATTGTATTTATGATTTATTAAATTTATTTATATGTTTGTTTGTAGCCCCTGAGGTAGCCACTAATTGTGGCGAAACTCGGCCAGAGTTGGGCAGCTTTTAAATAATTTTACACGTCTCCTTTATTAAAGAATTGAAAAAGACTTCTCTGTGGCATCCACTTCTTTGTTGTTTCCTCACGGCTTTATTGGATTGCCTACCTTGTTGCTTTTTGGGCCCAAGGTGCAGACAGCACATTCTTATGAGATTAATGACATGGTAAACGGGCACCTGCACAGAGAATGGGAGAAGTCCATGGACAGCATCTTCTTTCACTGAAAGAAAATGCCAACTGTCTCCATGAAGTAATACATCCCCCCCTAAGCAGAATGTAATTTCCAAGGGTGTTATCAATATCATATTGATCCACCCCAGCTTAAATAACAGATATTATTCCCTGTTCTATCTGTCTGGACCATTCCATTGTTAGATTGTTTCACAGATGTAGAAGTTTGTGAATTTTTATTTTTTCTTACTATTCTCCTATCCAGATCAATATATTCTATGAGTGAATCTTTCCATTCCTTATTCACTTGAAGTGACTCCTTAAGGGCTCGGTCACCTTCTCTCATGCGGAGGTCTCACTATATCCCCTCTGCGAAGTGGTTAAAAAAAACAACAACAACAAAAAAAACAACCCTGCTAGCCCAGAGGGGCAGGAGACCAAACCAGGGTCTCCTGTGTAGTAACTTGTAGCACTATCACCAAGTCAAAAAAAAAAAAAGACTTTTCCTTCAAGAGCTGCAGTAGAAATAAAACTCTGATAATATAGCACAAGATCAATTCAAGCTGGTATTGTGCTATATTATCAGTGAAATAGCCCTTCCCTGATTTCAATATGTTGGCAAAGCAATATAGAGAAACCTACAGTGCAGATTACAAGTGAAGCAATAGTACAGGCCTCATTTAACTTTGTCTCAAATCTACTAGATATTAGAAATGTGCAAAAGAAAAATTTTCATTTCGGTTCATTCATTCATTCATTTTCTAGAGTATTTCCATTTGGTTCATTAGTTTAAAATGAAAAATAAAAAAATTGTGTTTATTTGTCAATCGATTACCATTAAAGACTATGGGGGAAGCACCACAGACTATTTTGGGCTCCAAAATTGGAGTTTTCTCATTAGTTCTAATATAAACTGGTGGTAGACATCATCAGATGTCTGTCTTTAATTTAGGTGCTGGACTGGCTTTTCAACTGCTGCCCTGGAAGAGCTGCCAATCCTGCCAAGATGCCCTCACCTCTCTTTTCCTGACATGATAGAATTAGCTGAAGTGCACTGCCTACTGAGGGTTTGGCACTACAAATGAATTTGATACTCTGATTGCACCTAACTCACAGTACCACTCATTCTATGGAGAACTATTTAACATACACATAGACAAAATACAGAAGGATGGTAATTTTTAAACCGGCGCATGGGAGCACATGTGAGCATGTTCTTCTGCCTATGCCCAGGGACATGGCGGATTTATAACACACCAGCGTATATGCATGCATGTTATAAAATAGCCTAGTCATGCAGACATGTGTGCTCAATTTTAAATGAGCTCATGCCTATTTGTGCAAATCCCACTTCTACCGCGTAAATGGGGGGATTTTAAAAGGGACGCATGCTGATGCCATTGCCACTAAAACCAGTTTGTTCCCAGTTCACCCAGTTAAGGTATAGGTCTTCCAAACCCCCCTAGTTTAATAGCTTTCCTTCCCCCGTTAGATCCCAATCTTTAAACCCTGCTCATCTGCCTAGATTTTTTTGTTTTATCACTTACATGTCATCCATAGCAGAAGTGAAGTTACACAGCAGGGGACCCTGGTGCGCACCTGTGCACGTATTTAGACACAAATTTCAAGTTAAAATTCTGCAATGCGCATGCCATGCCCCTTTTTGAAAACTTTTAATTTGTATGCGCAGCAGCATTTATGTACATGTACAGGCGCTTTTTAAAATCCACTCAGGACGCATGAGACCGACATATTTGTACATCCCTTAATTTTGTTGTGCATTGGGCTTTTAAAATCCATGTTTGTATGCAAGCTGTACTGTGTGCAATAGTGCTGACTCCATACACAAAAAAAACGTTAAACACTAACAGACAAAAAAGATTGGCAGCCTAATAAGAGTCTTCTGTTCAGAGAAAAAAAAATCACTAGCATTATCTCAAATGCAATCTCCACACTGTCCCTCCCCCAGTAAACATAAAAATTAAAATCAGCATCAGTGTACTGCCTCTCTTCCTGGCACAGTGAGCGAGACCACTGTAGCACAGAGAAGATTAGAAACAGTCCTTTACAGGTGCTAAATTCAAAAGCTTTTTCAAAACTCACAGAGAACTTCTCCTAACATGTCCTTCTCTTCAAAGAGCTAGAGAGGAAATACAAAATGTTTCTTGCACATGCTCGGATTTTACAGGAGGACAACAGTGTTACTTGATCTAGATAGTAGCTACAGGCTAGTTAAAAAAAATGCTGCACTGTGATTTGTCCTCTGGCTAGTATCCTTGCCAACTTGCCATGCCTTGGCTCTGACAAGACAGTGAGGTCATACAGGCAAAAGCTGGTTGCTATAGTTACCAGCTGATTTTTTTTTCCCCTCAGTAGTGCACAGCCGTTAACGTCAATAGGCCATTGAACTGAATTGGAAACAAATGAATTGGATGAAATATATTAATTTCATTTGGGGGGGGGGGGGGAGAACCACTAATGAAACAAAAATGGGCTCATTTGCCTATTTGTTTCAAACAATACACATCCTTATTAGACATGCACCAGAATTTGGAGGTGAACTATACAACAGGGCAGAAAGGCAGCAGTGCTTTATGGAAGGGTTACTTCGAAGGCCATTGAAAATGAAACACAGAATACAACATTCCAAACTCCCTTAAAGAAACTTTTAACATCTTATGTGGACATGGCTTCTGCAGTCTCAGTGTCAGCAGCTTAGCAAATGCCTACTTGCTTACGGAGTTAACCCCAGTCATAGTAGCCTTTTACTCTATTATTTCTGGTTATTGGAGCTAGTCTTGTTCAAATATTCCTTGGCTGGAGAACAAATTGGAAGCTAACTGGCCTATTTTATATAGGGGTGGTCATTGAGTGAAAAGAACAAGAGTTTTCCCCCAACCCCCACTCCCTCCCCCTCCCTTATTTGAATTCCATAAACTTGAGCAACCTCAATGGTATCACTACTCATCTCCTCCACATGCAGCTCAAGACAAATGAAAGAAAATGTGCTGGAGACATAATGAGATAGCAGCATTACTTGTACTCATCTCACTTCTCACGTGCAGATCAGTCCTATAGCCGGGACTATTGGGTAGAAAATTACTATCATTTACAGAAGAAATAAAAATTGAAACAGCACAGTGAGATAAATTGAAGAGGAGAAAAGTCCAACCAATATAATGAAAACCTGCATCACTAAAAAAAAAAAATGAAACAAAAAAACAAGCATTTGACCAAAGTCTAATTGGATCCAAAATAAAATATAAGACAGCAAAGCAAATAGATGAATATGGGGAGGAGGATGGTGGCACACTCTGCTGTTCTTCAAGTATTCTTCACTGCTTGGCTTGTTTTTCCATTTATTGGAAGATGATGCGTCTTCAAACTCAACATGGTCAGTATCTTCCTCAGTCAGTACCCTCCTTCCCACTCCCTCCAATCTGTTGTTTTATAAAGATACAGATAAACAACCTATTCTCCATGCTAGCTTTTTTTCCTAGAGTCAATATTAAAAATTTCAATTTCAGGCATATGCTGATGCTCTGATATTCTCTGGGGAAAAGATGCAGAGGTGTCTGCCCCCCCCCCCCCCCAAGGAATCCTTCAGTAAAGGTCATGGATGGGGGCCTCTAGTAACCCTGCAGTCAGGATACACTAGAGACTACAGCAAGGAAAAGTGATAGACCCCCTAGAAATCCTACAGGAAGAAAAAGGGGCCCCCAAGCAGCCTGCAAGGGGGAGATAAGCAGGGGCCCCAAGGCAAGAGGTAGACACTCAATTTCTAGAGTAAAGAGTGCAGAATGTTTCACATCTACTTCCAATTGTTTAGGAGGGATCAGGACCGGTGTCACTAGATAGTAGGGATGTGAATCGTGTCCTCGATCGTCTTAACGATCTATTTCGGCTGGGAGGGGGAGGGAATCGTATTGTTGCCGTTTGGGGGGGTAAAATATCGTGAAAAATCGTGAAAAATCGTGAAAAATCAAAAAAACGTAAAATCGCAAAACCGGCACATTAAAACCCCCTAAAACCCACCCCCGACCCTTTAAATTAAATCCCCCACCCTCCCGAACCCCCCCCCAAATGACTTAAATAACCTGCGGGTCCAGCGGCGGTCCGGAACGGCAGCGGTCCGGAACGGGCTCCTGCTACTGAATCTTGTTGTCTTCAGCCGGCGCCATTTTCCAAAATGGCGCCGAAAAATGGCGGCGGCCATAGACGAACACGATTGGACGGCAGGAGGTCCTTCCGGACCCCCGCTGGACTTTTGGCAAGTCTTGTGGGGGTCAGGAGGCCCCCCCCAAGCTGGCCAAAAGTTCCTGGAGGTCCAGCGGGGGTCAGGGAGCGATTTCCCGCCGCGAATCGTTTTCGTACGGAAAATGGCGCCGGCAGGAGATCGACTGCAGGAGGTCGTTCAGCGAGGCGCCGGAACCCTCGCTGAACGACCTCCTGCAGTCGATCTCCTGCCGGCGCCATTTTCCGTACGAAAACGATTCGCGGCGGGAAATCGCTCCCTGACCCCGGCTGGACCTCCAGGAACTTTTGGCCAGCTTGGGGGGGGCCTCCTGACCCCCACAAGACTTGCCAAAAGTCCAGCGGGGGTCCGGAAGGACCTCCTGCCGTCCAATCGTGTTCGTCTATGGCCGCCGCCATTTTTCGGCGCCATTTTGGAAAATGGCGCCGGCTGAAAACAACAAGATTCAGTAGCAGGAGCCCGTTCCGGACCGCTGCCGTTCCGGACCGCCGCTGGACCCGCAGGTTATTTAAGTCATTGGGTGGGGGATTTAATTTAAAGGGTCGGGGGTGGGTTTTAGGGGGTTTTAGTGTGCCGGCTCACGATTCTAACGATTTATAACGATAAATCGTTAGAATCTCTATTGTATTGTGTTCCATAACGGTTTAAGACGATATTAAAATTATCGGACGATAATTTTAATCGTCCTAAAACGATTCACATCCCTACTAGATAGCACGGCAGCTCCTCCCCCAAGTTTTGATCTCATATCTCCCTGCCTGATCCCCTGTTCTTCATCCAATCTCAAAACTAACCCTCCAGTAGAAATGAGGAGAATGGTGATTCATGTCATGTCTGCCTACTCTTCCATTAGTTTCACTCTGAGGTTTGAATGCATGAGGATCTTGTAATATCTCACAACCTGCTGGTGCTGTGTGTTCAAACAAGTAGAGTGAAACTGGACAGTGCAAGTAGCAGACACAACTCAAAATGTCACTCTATGATGACCAGAGGGAAAGGGGGTGTTTGAGAGAGAACTGAGCGGGTGATGTTGAGACACAGTAGCATAGGCGAGATGAGGGGCAGATGGGTAGAGAGAAAGAGAAGGTTCGCAGAGAGGGTTTAAGTGAGAGAGAATCACATAGGAGGAAGGGGTGGAAGACAGAATCACGCAGGGGACAAGAGGATCGCATGATGATGTGAGAATCGCATAGCTGGAGGTTAAAGTAGGGTACAAGGAGAGATGGGTAAAAGAGAGAGAGCGAGAGAGAGACAGGATTGTGTGAGTGCAGGAGGTGAGAAGGCAGGAAGAGAATGTTGGGGGGGGGGGGAGGGGCATCTAAAAAAATAACTGGATGCCATTCTCAACCCTACCACCAATAAAGTTTTCATATAGCTATCAGCCCTGAGAGGGATAAGGCTATCTTGTCCACATCAGTAGTCAACAAAGAACAATCGGAACCCTTCTTTGTTTAATAGAAGGAAATGTATCTACCTTTATGTCACATAACAGCACCAGAATTCCATGTCCACCAGGGAGCTGGTAACCAGTGAACACCCAAGATAATATACATTGAACAACAATAAAAAAAGAGTAACAGTTCTCCTCCTTCTAAAGTGCTTTCAAAACAGATGTTTTAAAAAAAACAATGAGACACACTGTGAGAGGGGCAAGCTTCCCATCTTTGTGCACTGCATAACACAATCAGGACACTATAGTTTCAGCAAGGACAGGAATAGGCATTAAGAGCCATACCTACCCACTGCTGGATCGTTTTTCCTGCACTCCAGAAACAGTTCTGTAACAGTTAATTTCACTTACCTAGGAGAGAAAGAAAGAAAAAAAAAAAAAGAGAAGCACTGTTGAAGTTTATCAATAAAAAATATGCATACTGTCACATTAAGGTTTATCAGAGAGAGCTCTAGTTGGCTATAATAATGGGCTTCAGGTACATGGCAACAAAGCCCAAAGGTCGTGAGTCAGTGGTTTCAGCACTCATATTGTGTCATAGAAGCATCAGCAGAAATAATCTCCAAATAATGCATGCCTGAGCAATGTGCTTTTGCTCACTATGGCCTAGATTTATCAAAATATGATAAATATCGTATGTGATAGCAAAAGGGGTGTGTTTTATGCTAATATACAGTTTATTGCAATTTGTGCTAATTACCTATGTGAAGAGCTTAGTTAGTGCAAATTGCGATAACATTTTCAGACTTTGCGATAAGTGCCATACCTGTTGTATTTCCTGCATTCAACCACTGGGTGGGGGGGGGGATATATATGAGAAAGAGAGACTGACTAGCCATAATGTCCTTTCCCTAATAGATATTTGTATCCCTATGGGAGGCCCATCTAGTAACTCGAGGTGAGGTTTAGGTATTAGTATAGGGGGTTAGGGGCCGCTTTGACATTCAATGTGAGACGTATGAACAGAACAGTGGTCTCTTGTGAAGATTTGATGACCTTCGGAGTGAAGAAACTCACCCAAAGATGATTTTTGTGCAAGGATCTCTCAACCTAGCTTGATGGACACTCTACCTGGGTAACATCAAGCTAGGTGGATAGAACATTGCACAAATCTCATCTTTGGGTGAGTTTCCTCTCTCCGTAGATCATCAAATCTTCACACGAGACCACTGTTCTGTTCGTATGTCTCACATTGAATGTCAAAGTGGCCCCTAACCCCCTATACTAATAATGTAACTAATGTTAGTGCGCACTAAAAAATGCAACTTAAAAAGTAAAAAGTATCAATTTAGAGGAGGTTGTTAGCTAGAAAAACAGTGTGCACTAATTGGTATTACTGCGCACTAACAGAATATTTAGTGTGTAGTAACTCAGTTAGTGAGCACGATCATGAAATACGAATTTTGCCGAAATTTCGGCAAAAAGTTTGGCGCATCAAATCCATTACAATTTATACAGTATCATTGACATTGTCTAATTCGTAAAAAACAAATGCACATCCCTATATATGTATATTTTTATATATAAATATATGGTCTTCTGAATCTTGTGGACTTGTTTTTACAACTGCTACATCATGAACCACAGAATGTGTTGAGATGGGGTTTAAAATTTAGAAAACAGTCATAGCATCATTTTTCTAGGCTAATATAAACCAGCCGGCAATTCTAAAACACACCTAGAATAATAATCCTAGAAAGTACCTTTCTGCTTAAACAGGCATCATTTTCCACTGACAGTTTCAGTGAATAACATGTGAGAGCAATGTGTCTGTCTCTCTATATAAACTACAGTGACATATCAAGCCTGTGAATGCCACTGACAGCTCCATCGTAATCAGTAGGCATGCCTCCAGGACAAGTGCTTCAGACTGGGGCATTTTATAGTTGGTATTGTAAGTCACTGTGTTAAACAAGTCTTTTGAGTTGCACTACATTCAGTACACACTGCCGGGAAACCACATCCTACCCTGGAGTCACAGTTTTGGCTATGCACCAGATCTGAAGTCAGTTAGAGAGCCTGGTTAATAGCCAAAGAATTTCCCCCAGATTCCTTGTCCCACACAAAGGCATGCAAACAATAATGAAGTACAGTACAAAAAAAAGGAAAAGGTATTTGTAGTTTATTGGTTATTAAGGTGTTGAATAAAAGCATATAGATGTGTTGAAAAATAGCTTTCTCTAAAAAACAAAAAGTCCAGAACTGGAAAAGTGAACAAATGGTACATGTGCACATAGAGGCAGATGCAGTAAGGTGAGCTGATGTTCACAAATGCAATAAATGGGTAATTAATGTTATTTTATTTGCAAAATTTTGCATGTAGTATTTGCCCATTTACCAGGCATTATTTAGCTATTGTGTGCATCTCTCAAAAATCCATGCAAAACTAGGCAATGAGCTGCAAAATTAAGTAATTCAGCTCATCACCTATATTTGTGTCATTAAATAGGGTGGTGCGGTTAAGTTCTTCAGTAATAATGGCAGAGTTATCACACAAAACTAAAAGTGCACCATTTGCCTCCAAATTCATTTGCATATGGGCTGCTAGCCATATTAATTAATGCATGACAACGGCCCAATGTTATCACAATGTAGTTCACTGGCTTCCTAGTTAACAAGCAGCAGTACAGCACAGTCTCAGTGCATGGTTGGATTACCATACCTGGGAATTCTCCAGATTTTACCCAGAGACTCTGGAAATTTGCACCAATTGCTGGGTCTCAGGGTGAAACACTGAATGGATCTGGGCCTGCCTCAGTCACTCCCTCCTTCAGTAAGTCTGCAAGTAGGGGAGAAGTAATTCAGGGGCACGCACACTGTGGGTAGCAAGTGGGGAGAAACTGCATCTGTGATTCCAGGACTTGGGACTCAGCTGAGGGTAGAGTAAGGATGCACAATTTTGTGAGCTGTGATTTATTGGAGGGAGACGGTGGAACAAGGAAAATACTGGGATTATAGAGGGAGAAGGGTAAATAATGCTGGGGTCATCCCTGGAGAGGAGAAAATGTGGTGGTGGTGAGAGAGAGATAGAGATAGTGTGGGATGGGATGGAACAGAGAATGTTAATGGGATGAGGGTGATAAGGGGGTAGGCTCAAGAGTAATCTAAGGAAATATTTTTTTACAGAGAGGGTGGTAGAAGCATGGAACACCTTCCCTGTGAAAAGACAGTATCAAAATTCAAGAAAGAAAGCATGGGACAAGCATAGGGGATCTCTGAGGCAGTGCTAGGAATTATAGGTCTGAGTAGTTGGAGGGGATGGGCATAATAAAGCAGCTCTCCCATTTCTAGGATACTCATCAAACCTTCCTCTTACCTAATGAACAGCAATCTCAGGGTGACCACAATTCAAAAGATCCCAGGTTTGTGGATTACTGTGCCAGGACAGTGGGGAACAGAAATCAGCAGCATGAGGGAACTGAGAGTGCCACTAAAGCTCTGGGAGACTCACAATTTTGGAAACTTTCCCTCCCCCGCTGTCTCAGTAGGATCCCCTCCCATTCCCTCAAAATCCTCTCTCTCTCAAACTTTCCCCCTCCCATGCACAATCCTCTCTCTGACACCTGTAACCCCTCCTTAAGGTACAAATTGGGTACGGAGGGGGACAAAATTATTTGTAAGTTCTTTGGGCCAGCTTTTACTTCTCTTCCCATCCCAAGGTGTAGGTCCTTCAGACTAGAAATGGAAAAGAGCCCTCTCCGGTCCCAGTACGGGGTTAACTAGTGAGCTGTGATGGAGCTCCCTCATTCTGCTGAGAGCTCTGTGTTGGGTGCCAAGTAAACCAAACTTGGACCACATAGGCAGTGTCCAAAATAATGCTTTACTGATAGTTTTGTTGAATGGCACAATTAAATATGGTAAGTCACACACCAAGTCTCTGCAGTTCCTCTCTTAATTACAGATCTTTTCTCCTCTATCTGTGCATTAGTCTTTATTAGGCCAGGAATCCATCCACACATCTAGATTAGATTGCGTAGTGGTCCCTCTGGGCCAGGCCCCCTTGGATGGCTGGGAAACCCTTCCCGATGGCCCAAAAATCTATCCTGACACAGAGTTAATGTCTCTGTCCCTCAGGGCTCTTTGTGGAGGCCTCCCTTGAATGTAGCTCTTTTACCCAAAGTCAGTAGATGAATCTTCTGGTGGGATCCCTAGTGGTAAAGAATCCTTGAGGACTGCAGTTCTTGCTAGTCCCCTTGATGAGCAGGAAGGGGGGGAAGAAAAACACTTCCTTCCCAGATTTTGGAAAACAAATCTTTTCCCCCAGCTTAGATAACTGCAGGAATCCGCTGTAGCGGGTAGGTCTTTCCTAAACACTGAGCATATTCAGCCCAGGGTTCCCCATTCCCTTGGCTTTGGAAAGTCCCAAGCCTTCAGCAGGGCTCCTCCAAATAAAGGACTGTCCTGGAGGGGTCTCGGAGGGTTTCTGAGGCCCAAAATCCAACTTAGGAAAATACCACCTCTCCCTCTGACTTCCAAATAATACTGCCCCCAGAGCCTACTGCAGAGCTCGGCTATAAAACCTCAGGACTAGGGGTATCAATTAAAGCTGCGCCAGGGGGAAGGCTGCCCATGAACGGATTCTCCCCTAATTATCTCTCTGACTGCATTAGGCTGTTACAGGACCTATTAGTAACCCAAGAAGTGGTCTGAGTTACACACCTCCTCACCACATTTGCTCCTCTCCCCTCCAAGATCTTCTTAGCCCCTGCCTGTGCGATCCTCTCACCCGCTCTCCCCCACCTCCTTCCCTTCCCTTCGCTGCCAGCTGACCTCACACACTGCAGTCTGAGCATGCGGCGCCGGCAAATCCTGCAAGGGTACTTACCTCTAGAACTGGAAGCTGAACTGTGTGCAGTTTATGCTTTCAGTGCGGCTTTGACGTTGGACATCGCCGGGAGTGACAGCGCTCCTGATACGGCTTTTTAGGGTTGGGGGGGGTGAGGGGAGAGTCCAGAGGAGGTGGGGGTGCGGCGACCGCTTTATGTAGATGGTTGGGGCAGGCGGGGTAGGGGTGGGAGGGTCAGCAGCAGAGAGTTTTATGGCTGTAGGAGGTAATGTGGGGTGGAGAGTGTAAGGTTGCTATGGCCTCCGTGAAATCTGATGATGGGGTGAGGGAGGAAGTGGGGCCAGATTGCTACTTACGTGGATATCTTTTTAAAATATCCGAATAAGTAGCAAGTTATCCGGCCATACAAGGCTAGATAAATTAAAAATCTATCCTGCTACATGTAGTTGGATAATTTTAAGCCGGTATATTCAGCCAGACATTTATCCAGCTGAAAATACTGAAAGTTTTCCAGCTATCTTTAGCTGGATAACTTCTCAACTAAATGGCCTATTGAATATTGGCCTCTTTGTTATTTATTACAAATTTAATAATGTCTGTTTAAATTTTATTACACTATATTGATGTTTACATTTTTATTGCAAGGAAATGCTAAAAAAAGGTCCGAAGAAGAGCGAAGTGTGAAATCACTTAAACACAAATAACTCCTGAGCTATTCTACCAATAATATTTATTTATTTATTTATTTACTTATTTAACGCTTTTTATATACCGACATTCGTAGGACACATCATGTCTGTTTACAGGTAACTGAGAAAGGAAATTACAATGAACGATGAGAGAAGGCTAACTAGATAATATACGACAGTGCAAAGATAGTCAACGAGCAGAAATACAACTTGGTAGAACGAAATGGATTTTGATTATCCATATTAAAATTAGATATGCAAATGAACGTATAAACAATGTTAGGGGGGCGTATGCACTTATGAACTTAGCATATGAACTTATGAACAATATAAAGAAAGTATGGGCAGCTGAAGCCTGGATTGAGAGACATTTGGTGAGGAACCCCCAGCCAATACCATCTTTACCTCCTTCGCTCGGCCCTGACGACGTCATCAGGCGGGGCCCACGCACCATAAAAGCGGCGCGAGAGCGGAGTCTATTCGCAGCTGAAACCTGGATTGAGAGACATTTGGTGAGGAACCCCCAGCCAATACCATCTTTACCTCCTTCGCTCGGCCCTGACGACGTCATCAGGCGGGGCCCACGCGCCATAAAAGCGGCGCGAGAGCGGGGTCTATTCGCAGCTGAAGCCTGGATTGAGAGACATTTGGTGAGGAACCCCCAGCCAATATCATCTTTACCTCCTTCGCTCGGCCCTGACGATGTCATCAGGCGGGGCCCACGCGCCATAAAAGTGGCGCAAGAGCGGCGCGCCGCCAAAGCTGCGCGCGCCTAAGGGGCGCTCGCGGCTTTGTCCGGCTTAGTCCGGAATAGACGGAGTAGGCGAGGATTTCTCGTCCGTTTTTTCAGCTGCCATAGAGGAGATTAATATCAAAAAAGTTACACCGTTTCAGTGGTTTGGCTTGCCCGAGGATCGAGGAAGGTAAATAATATCAATGCCTCCAAAGAGAAAAGGTCGAGTGAGGGTGTTTCCCTCAACACCCCCTCTCCCACCCGGGCAAAAAACTATTCCCCAACTCACTGCTATTTACCAAGAAGGTGGAGCTAAAATCCCCATTGATGAAGCGCTGTTGGGAGCATCGCATTTGTCCGGGGAAACAACATTGAGCCCTCCAGATCTGAGGATACCATTAGCTCCAGGTCGGTCTCCAACGCTTGTGTCCACAAATTTGAACACAGTACCGGTGAGTCCAGTGAACAAATTAGAGGGTGTGGACGCAGTGAATCAGGAACTGGGTACAACAAGTGAGCATGGAAGTTCAATACTGCACTATGGAGGGTCCCCTATAATGCAAAACCTTAGTCAAGGTAGAGAAAGACCACAATTAATATCTGGTGGATCTAAAATAGATGAAGACCTACTAGGGGCACAAGGAGCAGAGGCGGTGATTGAACCAATTAAAGAAGGCCCGGTGACGTTAGATTCTCTCTGGGAATTAGTAGCCTCATATGGCCCACTTTTCAAGGGCTTACGAGGCAGCTAAATTCAATGTCTGAGAAATTGGATAAAGTAGCCCAGGAACAAGATGAAAGAATTAATGAAAATTCAAGCAAGATTGTGGAATTACAAAATGCAGTAAAATCGTCTCAGAATATGTGTCAAGCATTAATACAAGACAAACAAATAACTAATAGAAGAGTGGAATTCATTGAGAATAGACTTAGAAGGCTGAACTTAAGACTTTTGAATTTCCCAAAAGTAATAGGGGAATCTCCCCAAATAACTTTAAGGAGATATATATTAGAAGTCTTGATTCCAACTGATCAGATTCCATGTATAAGTAAAAGTAAAAGTTATTTTCTTCCATTTAATAGAAATAGAGAAGGCAACCCACCACAAGTAGACTTAAATAATTTGACAGAATTATTAGAATCCTCCACAGAAATTTATGAAAGGGCGACATTACTGATATCTTTTGTTACAGAAATGGAAGTTAGCTTGTTTATGAAGTGTTATTTTCAACATATTAATGAAAGTTTTATGGGTCAAAAAGTCCAAATATTCCCAGACTTATCAAAAACAACACAGGAGAGGAGAAAGGCCTTCCTTTCTATGAGACAAGAAGTGAATACAATGGGGGCAAAGTTACTGCTAAGATACCCCTGCAAAGGGGTGGTTACTTTGAATAGAGATGTTTATATTTTTTATGCCCCGGAACAACTTAGAGTATTCATAGACTCTAGGAAGGCGGCCTTTACAACCTCCTCTCCTAACCAGGGAATGGGCTAGATATCCAGATCATATGTAATTGAGGTAAATATTTTTTAAGGGTGACTTAATTCTTGATTAGATATCCATTGATATCCCTTTTTGTGTAACTCCCAAGATTTCTGTTCTCCTCTATTCATTTTTATTATTTTTCAAATGTTTGTGGTCTAAATACTAGATGATGCCTCAAATTTGTTATATTTTGACAATAATGTTACAGTTTTTCTGTGCAAAGTTTTCTTTGTAATCATTTAAAAAATTTAATAAAGAAATAAATATAAAAAAAAAAAAAGAAAGTATGTGCACTACTGTACAATTGAATGCAGGGGCGGGGGGGCAGGGAGGGAGGGAGCGAGGAGGGAAAAGGGCGGAAGGGGTGGGGGAATAGAGCGGGGGAAGAAGGTGGGGCAAGGGGAAAAAAGGGTACTTTAAAGCAGGGGTACTTTCGAGGAAAAGTTGCTAGGGGGTGAAAGGGCGGGGTGGGGGGAGGCTACGGGGCGCTGGAAAGGGTGAGGGGAGAAAGGCAGGGAGAGTCTTAACTTTGCAGGGGATGAGGGTGAGGGAAGGGGCAGAGGAGGGGATGGGGCAGGAAGGGTGCTAGGGTGGTACGGAGGAGGTCAATGAGAAGGATTGTGGGCCGGGCGGAGCTGTGGTGGTTCAGGGGAGGTCATTGGCTAGGATTGAGAGGAGTTGGGGTATGCCTGTTTAAAGAGCCATGTCTTGATTCCTTTTTTGAATTGGCTCAGGGACGGTTCCAAGCGGAGTTTGGTGGGAAGGGAGTTCCAGAGGGTAGGACCAGCAATGGAGAAGGCTCTATCTCTGGTGGTAGTAAGGTGACCAATTTTGAGTGAGGGGGATTGGAGGGTGCCAGCAAGGGAGTTTCTAGTGGGGCGATTGGATTGGCGGAATTGTGGCATATCTTCAAGCCAGGGGGAATTGTTTTTGTATAACGTGTTATGGAGGATGGTAAGTGTTTTGTATTGGGAACGGAAGGTAATGGGGAGCCAATGGAGATCTTGTAGTATGGGAGTGATATGATCAGTTTTTCTGGTGTTTGTTAAGATTCTAGCCATAGCATTTTGAAGGATTTGCAGGGGTTTAATGGTGGAGGCTGGGAGGCCTAAGAGAAGGGAGTTGAAATAGTCGAGTTTTGATAGTATGGTGGTTTGCATAACAGTGCGGAAGTCGTGGGCGTGGAGGAAAGGCTTCAGTTTTTTGAGGGTTTGGAGTTTGTAGAAACCCCCTTTTAGAAGCGATTTAATGTGGGATTTGAAGCTTAGTTGATTGTCTAGGGAGACTCCTAAATCTCTGACATTGGGCGGGAGTGTGTGAGCTTGTGAGGCGTTTTGAATCATTTGGTGGATCGAGTCGATAGGTTGATTTGTTAGTATAAGGATTTCAGTTTTTGAGGCGTTGAGTGCTAGGTGGAGATTGGAGAGGAGGGAATTAATGGATGTCAGACATATTTCCCAGTACTGCAGGGTTTCTTTGAGGGATTTCTGAATGGGGATAAGTATTTGTACATCGTCTGCATATAAGAAGAATTTTAGTCCTCGTTTAGTGAGTAAGTGGCAGAGTGGGAGTAGATATATATTGAAGAGGGTGGACGATAATGAGGAGCCTTGGGGAACACCTTGTGTAAGGGGAATGTGAGCGGATTCGAACTTATCAATCTTGACTCAGTACTTTCTGTGGTCAAGGTATGAGGAGAACCAGGATAAGGCTGTATTTGATACAATTAAAATGTGTCTATGGCAATATGCTGTTGTGACACATAGAAACATAGAAATGACGGCAGAAGAAGACCCAACGGCCCATCCAGTCTGCCCAGCAAGCTTCGCACTTTTTGTTTTCTCATACTTATCTGTTTCTCTTGGCTCTTAGTAACCTTTTGGTTCTATTTCCCTTCCACCCCACCATTAATGTAGAGAGCAGTGTTGGAACTGCATCTAAGTGAAATATCTAGCTTAATAAGTTAGGGGTAGTAACCGCCGCAATAAGCAAGGCACACCCATACTTATTTGTTTAACCAGACTATGTAATTCAGTCCTTGTTGGTTGTTGTCTGTATATAGATCCACTTTTCTTCATCCCCCCTGCCGTTGAAACAGAGCTATGCTGGATATGCGTAAAGTATCGGGCTTTCTCCCCTGCCATTGAAGCAGAGAGCTGTGCTGGATATGCGTGAAGTATCGGTCTTTCTCCCCTGCCATTGAAGCAGAGAGCTATGCTGGATATGCGTGAAGTATCGTTCTTTCTCCCCTGCCGTTGAAGCAGAGAACTATGCTGGATATGCGTGAAGTATCGTTCTTTCTCCCCTGCCGTTGAAGCAGAGAACTATGCAGGATATGCGTGAAGTATCGGTCTTTCTCCCTTGCCGTTGAAGCAGAGAGCTATGCTGGATATGCGTGAAGTATCGGTCTTTCTTCCCTACCGTTGAAGCAGAGAGCTATGCTGGATATGCATTGAAAGTGAAGTATCAGGCTTATTTGGTTTGGGGTAGTAACCGCTGTAACAAGCAAGCTACTCATAAGAACATAAGAAAATGCCATACTGGGTCAGACTAAGGGTCCATCAAGCCCAGCATCCTGTTTCCAACAGTGGCCAATCCAGGCCATAAGAACCTGGCAAGTACCCAAAAACTAAGTCTATTCCATGTAACCATTGCTAATGGCAGTGGCTATTCTCTAAGTGAACTTAATAGCAGGTAATGGACTTCTCCTCCAAGAACTTATCCAATCCTTTTTTAAACACAGCTATACTAACTGCACTAACCACATTCTCTGGCAACAAATTCCAGAGTTTAATTGTGCATTGAGTAAAAAAGAACTTTCTCCGATTAGTTTTAAATGTGCCCCATGCTAACTTCATGGAGTGTCCCCTAGTCTTTCTACTATCCGAAAGAGTAAATAACCGATTCACATCTACCCGTTCTAGACCTCTCATGATTTTAAACACCTCTATCATATCCCCCCTCAGTCGTCTCTTCTCCAAGCTGAAAAGTCCTAACCTCTTTAGTCTTTCCTCATAGGGGAGTTGTTCCATTCCCCTTATCATTTTGGTAGCCCTTCTCTGTACCTTCTCCATCGCAATTATATCTTTTTTGAGATGCGGCGACCAGAATTGAACACAGTATTCAAGGTGCGGTCTCACCATGGAGCAATACAGAGGCATTATGACATTTTCCGTTTTATTCATCATTCCTTTTCTAATAATTCCCAACATTCTGTTTGCTTTTTTGACTGCCGCAGCACACTGCACCGACGATTTCAATGTGTTATCCACTATGACACCTAGATCTCTTTCTTGGGTTGTAGCACCTAATATGGAACCCAACATTGTGTAATTATAGCATGGGTTATTTTTCCCAATATGCATCACCTTGCACTTATCCACATTAAATTTCATCTGCCATTTGTATGCCCAATTTTCCAGTCTCACAAGGTCTTCCTGCAATTTATCACAATCTGCTTGTGAGTTAACTACTCTGAACAATTTTGTGTCATCTGCAAATTTGATTATCTCACTCGTCGTATTTCTTTCCAGATCATTTATAAATATATTGAACAGTAAGGGTCCCAATACAGATCCCTGAGGCACTCCACTGTCCACTCCCTTCCACTGAGAAAATTGTCCATTTAATCCTACTCTCTGTTTCCTGTCTTTTAGCCAGTTTGTAACCCACGAAAGGACATCGCCACCTATCCCATGACTTTTTACTTTTCCTAGAAGCCTCTCATGAGGAACTTTGTCAAACGCCTTCTGAAAATCCAAGTATACTATATCTACCGGTTCACCTTTATCCACATGTTTATTAACTCCTTCAAAAAAGTGAAGCAGATTTGTGAGGCAAGACTTGCCCTGGGTAAAGCCATGCTGACTTTGTTCCATTAAACCATGTCTTTCTATATGTTCTGTGATTTTGATGTTTAGAACACTTTCCACTATTTTTCCTGGCACTGAAGTCAGGCTAACCGGTCTGTAGTTTCCCGGATCGCCCCTGGAGCCCTTTTTAAATATTGGGGTTACATTTGCTATCCTCCAGTCTTCAGGTACAATGGATGATTTTAATGAAAGTTACACATTTTTACTAATAGGTCTGAAATTTCATTTTTTAGTTCCTTCAGAACTCTGGGGTGTATACCATCCAGTCCAGGTGATTTACTACTCTTCAGTTTGTCAATCAGGCCTACCACATCTTCTAGGTTCACCGTGATTTGATTCAGTCCATCTGAATCATTACCCATGAAAACCTTCTCCATTACGGGTACCTCCCCAATATCCTCTTCAGTAAACACCGAAGCAAAGAAATCATTTAATCTTTTAGCGATGGCCTTATCTTCTCTAAGTGCCCCTTTAACCCCTCGATCATCTAACGGTCCAACTGACTCCCTCACAGGCTTTCTGCTTCGGATATATTTTAAAAAGTTTTTACTGTGAGTTTTTGCCTCTACAGCCAACTTCTTTTCAAATTCTCTCTTAGCCTGTCTTATCAATGTCTTACATTTAACTTGCCAATGTTTATGCTTTATCCTATTTTCTTCTGTTGGATCCTTCTTCCAATTTTTGAATGAAGATCTTTTGGCTAAAATAGCTTCTTTCACCTCCCCTTTTAACCATGCCGGTAATCGTTTTGCCTTCTTTCCACTTTTCTTAATGTGTGGAATACATCTGGACTGTGCTTCTACAATGGTATTTTTTAACAATGACCACGCCTCTTGGACATTTTTTACTTTTGTAGCTGCTCCTTTCAGTTTTTTTCTAACAATTTTTCTCATTTTATCAAAGTTTCTCTTTTGAAAATTTAGCACGAGAGCCTTGGATTTGCACACTGTTCCTTTTCCAGTCATTAAATCAAATTTGATCATATTATGATCACTATTGCCAAGCGGCCCCACCACCGTTAACTCTCTCACCAAGTCCTGTGCTCCACTGAGAATTAGATCTAAAATTGCTCCCTCTCTCGTCGGTTCCTGAACCAATTGCTCCATAAAGCTATCATTTATTCCATCCAGGAACGTTATCTCTCTAGCGTGACCCGATGATACATTTACCCAGTCTATATTGGGGTAATTGAAGTCTCCCATTATTACTGCACTACCAATTTGGTTAGCTTCCCTAATTTCTCTTAGCATTTCACTGTCCATCTCACCATCTTGACCAGGTGGACGGTAGTATACCCCTATCACTGTAGTCTTCCCTGACACACAAGGGATTTCTACCCATAAAGATTCAATTTTGTATTTAGTCTCATGCAGGATGTTTATCCTGTTGGACTCTATGCCATCCCGGACATAAAGCGCCACACCTCCTCCCGAGTGCTCCTCTCTGTCATTGCGATATAATTTGTACCCCGGTATAGCACTGTCCCATTGGTTATCCTCTTTCCACCATGTCTCTGAGATGCCAATTAAGTCTATGTCATCATTTACTGCTATACATTCTAATTCTCCCATCTTACTTCTTAGACTTCTGGCATTAGCATACAAACATTTCAAAGTTTGTTTTTTGTTTGTATTTTTATTCTGCTTTTTAATTGATAGGGATAAGTTAGAATTTTTTAGCTCAGGTGAGTTTTTAGTTACAGGCACTTGGACTAGTTTTCTAATTATTGGAACCTCACTGTCGGGATGCCCTAATTCTAATGCATCATTAGTATCCTTTAAAGATACCTCTCTCCGAACCATGCGCTGCTGAGCGACTGTCGGCTTTCCCCTTTGTTCTAGTTTAAAAGCTGCTCTATCTCCTTTTTAAAGGTTAGCGCCAGCAGTCTGGTTCCACCCTGGTTAAGGTGGAGCCCATCCCTTCGGAAGAGACTCCCCCTTCCCCAAAAGGTTCCCCAGTTCCTAACAAAACTGAATCCCTCTTCCTTGCACCATCGTCTCATCCACGCATTGAGACTCCGGAGCTCTGCCTGCCTCTGGTGACCTGCGCGAGGAACAGGGAGCATTTCAGAGAATGCTACCCTGGAGGTTCTGGATTTAATCTTTCTACCTAAGAGCCTAAATTTGGCTTCCAGAACCTCCCTCCCACATTTTCCTATGTCGTTGGTGCCCACGTGTACCACGACAGCCGGCTCCTCCCCAGCACTGTCTAAAATCCTATCTAGGTGACGCGTGAGGTCCGCCACCTTCGCACCAGGTAGGCATGTTACCAGGCGATCCTCACGCCCACCAGCCACCCAGCTATCTACATTCCTAATAATCGAATCACCAACTATGACGGCCGACCTAACCCTTCCCTCCTGGGCAGTAGGCCTTGGGGAGATATCCTCAGTGCGAAAGGACAATGCATCACCTAGAGAGCAGGTCCTTGCTACAGGATCCTTTCCTGCTACACCTGATTGGTGCTCTCCCATTATGAGACCTTCTTCCTCCAAGGCAGCACCAGGGCTGCCAGTCTGAAGTTGGGACTTAACTACTATGTCCCTGAAGGTCTCATCTATATACCTCTCTGTCTGCCTCAGCTCCTCCAGGTCTGCCACTCTAGCCTCCAGAGATCGGACTCAGTTCTCTGAGAGCCAGGAGCTCTTTGCATCGCATGCACATGTACAACTTCTCACCGGTGGGTAAAAAATCATACATGTGACACTTGATGCAAAAGACTGGGAAGCCCCCTCTTGCTGCTGGACTACTGCCTTCATCTCAATTTTGATCAGTTCCTAGTTAAGTTTTAGGTTGCTATGGGAGTAGGAATGTGTCTAACTTCCTTTAAATGTATTAGTGAATTCACTGTGTCTGGTAGTGGCCTACCGGGGTCTGATCGAATTCTCAATAAAGTTTTTGTTGCTGTTTTTTTTTTTTTTTTTTTTTGTGAAAGTGGCACCTGCCTATAAATTAAGGGATGAGCTAGGGGTGGGTTGGGAAATACAAACAGTCTAACTTCAGTTAGTCAGCCTGAGTGACTCACTGCTCCCTTGATTAACAAATGTTGGTCCCTATTCAAACCCAATCACACTACCTCAACACCTTTCCAAGGTGAGTAACTGAGCTGAACTATTCAACTTTTTTACTTTGGTATATACTGCTCCTAGCTTATTTCTAGCTTCTGGCTACTTTTTTGTGGGGTTTTTTTTTTTTCAATACAATGCACTCAGTTAGTATTAAAAACAAACAGTCAGATCTTTAAAAGTCTGGAGAACACTCAGTTCTGCAGACTTTTAAAAATAAACACACTATCTACTGCTACCTTATTGACTGACTAAAAATACAAACAGTCTAACTTGTGTATTCACTGCCTACCTACTGCTACCTTATTGACTGACTATTTAAAAATGCAAACAGTCTAACTTGTTTATTCACTGCCTTTCTGACTATTAAAGGCACAAACACACTAAATAATATTCCCAAAATAGTTAACTTTGCCCCAATACTTTTAAAAAAGTCAATGTCCCAAGCAAAAACTTACTGATTCCTTTCAGCCACCCGCTTTTTTGTGAATGCAAATCCTTTTTTCCACATTTCCTCTTGCCGTTGAAGCTTAGAGCAAGGGAGAAAGACCGATACTTCACGCATATCCAGCATAGTTCTCTGCTTCAACAGCAGGGGAGAAAGAACGATACTTCACACATATCCAGCACAGCTCTCTGCTTCAACGGCAGAGAGGAAAGGGGAGAAAGACCGATACTTTACGCATATCCAGCAGAGCTCTCTGCTTCAACGGAAGGGGAGAAAGCCCGATACTTTACGCATATCCAGCATAGCTCTCTGCTTCAACTGCAGGGGAGAAAGACTGATACTTCACAGTGGTGGGCTTTTTACATCACCATAGGCTCTTAATGTAACGAATAGTTGCCAAGCCCTCATTTTAATCATCGGTCCCAACTTGTTATTTTTTAGGGGACAATATTCAAACTGCATGCATTGGGATAAAGTTTGTAGGTACTTTTTACACGTGGATTCTGAAACCTGCCATGGCTATAGAGTACCCAAAAATATTTGCATCCACTTTACGTGCCTGTACTATTCTCGTGGAAAACAACATGCATAGAGCTGAAAAGGCAATGCCTACGTAGAGGCCGATATAATAAGGTGCGCTGAAGCTGCCGCCAGTTTGTACATGCGTTTTCCCTGCGCAAAGCCCTATATGGGTATGTGATAAAGGTTTTGTGCATGGGAACAAAGTGCTTACAGACCCGTGGTTTTTCTGCACGAGTGCATGCTAATGGCATGCAAAGAAGGCAATTATCTATTTGCGGGCAATGCAGGGAGGCACACTAGCAGGGAGATCAGGCTAGTGCAGGTTTTTTAATGCGGGTTTTTAGCGCCTGCAGGAGGTAAGTGAAAGCGCTGGAGGAAAGTGAAAGTGCTGGTGTAGAGACCAGTTATTTTTATGCTTTTGCAGGTCAGCCATGAGGCGCATGGAACGGTGGAGAGAAGGCAGCTTCTCAATGAGGCAGAATCGCAGATCTGCATTTCATGCTCTCGCCGGCAGTCAGAGTCCAATCATGAAGGAATTAGATATTACTCTACCCACCTTCACATCAACTACTAGACCACTAATTTCTTTTCTTTCTTTCTTTTTTTTTTAAAGAAGGGCTTTTGCCCTGAGAAGAAATCAGTTTTCACACACTGATGGATGTCTGCATGGGTTTCTGCGCGATGTACTACACAGAGCCATGAGTACACATTACTGTGTGTATTATGGCACATATGTTTTGTATACATGGATTTTATGTGTCTATCTAATTAGCATATGCAGCCGTTATTACATCTCGTGCTTCTGCTGGTTTTAGCCGCATGTGCCCAAAAAATCCATGCAGAAAAATCAGCGCGTGTCTTATTACATTGGCCCATAGTATTTTATTATATATATTCACTGTATTTTGCTCATAAATTGTATTGTCAGTGTGACTGGAGATACATTTTCATATGCTTCTTTTGGCATACATGTCTTAGGCAACATAATTAGGCTTGTGTCATAGGTCAGCTTGTGGCATCTTAAAGGCATTAATTGTACTGAATTTTTAATATTGTAAACTGCACTGACCAGAATCACTCTGTGGAGTGGTATATAAATGCAGAAATTAAATTAATTTTCTTTCTCTGACCTAAACAAAACCCCAGAAAGTCTCTACATGTGGCTAAGAGCATACATGTTGTAGACCACCGCACTGAAGAACGGCGATTTTCACACACCAAATTATAAGGTCTATTAGGATTTTATCTATGGAGATACGTCCTTGAAGTATTAACATGACTTTTCCCCACTTGGAGGGATCTTGATATTACTATAAAAATACTCACTGGGGAAGTGAGTGGAATGGGAGTCTAAGAAGCTGGAGCGGGGGAGGGGCAGTGTTGTTGACTGGCTTGATTCCACAGAGGAGATTGGAGGGGAAGGGGAGATTGCTTTCCCTCTTCAAACTGTAGACAAGGGTCCCCCCTGTCCTGTGGTGCAGAAGAAGCAGGACTTGTGTTTGTTGAGGAATCCGTATCTGCATCCACAGGAGGGTTAAGCTATCCAGGGTCGGAGGACAGGAGAGCCTTGTCCAGGGAGCACAGAGATTGCAAGCATTACAGTGAGAGTCTACAAAAGTAATTCTATAGTTTACTTTTGAAGAAATCTTGGGAGACAAGGGAAATCAACGGGACTTTAGGAGCTCTAAATGCAGTATTTCTTTTCATACTTTTGAGTGGCTGTAAATCCTCATTTCTGACTGTGACTGCTGGGAGAAGATTTTGTTGCCTACAACCAATTCTTCAACAGTAAAAGGGGGTTCCACAATTTACATGCTTAAAGCACTAAAAAAAAAAAAAATATTTAGGGCTTTGAAAATTGCATTAAAAAAAAAAAAAAAGAACCCCTCCCCTACTTTCTGTATAGATAGAAATTCTCTCTCCTTCCCATCATGAGAAGCACTTGAAATCGCACTGACCTTGGAAGGCAAACAAGTACAAGGGACCGTAAGCAACATGGTTATGCTAATTTACTGTATCAACTCTGTGAAAATCAGAGAATTCTTGTTGATTGTGAATTAGTAGAATAATGAGTCCTTCATTCTCCTTCCCTGCATCTAGCCACCAATCCTCACTATAGCAGCCACAGTCCCTGAAAATAGATTTTTTGAGTTTCGAAAAGCACATATGCATGCAACCTTGGGTGCTGCTATTTGTAATCCATTAACCATTCCTTGGACCAAAACAAGCCAGTAATCACAGACAGAATATTCTGGTTTGTGCATCTAAAAAAAAAAAAAAACAAAACCCGTGTGGTGATGCATCCTTCTCCTGCCAAGGTGGAGAGCTCATTCAGGTTACCGCAGTTAATAATGAGTTTGACGAAAAGTTTATATTACGGATGGTGTCCCTAGAGAGAGGATATTGTAGCTGGTTGGTTGCAATGTAGTCTTCCTAGTCACTGAGCCTGTGCTCTGTAATTTCAAAGCCTTTAGCGCCTTCCTTCACCCGCGACAGAAATATGACATAGGAAAAAAACATATATAAAATGCACAGAAAGTAAAATAAATAGATTACGCTGATCGATAGCAATCACAACCAGTCAAAGATGACAAATATCCTTAACAGAGCCTTGAAATGAAGCAGAGTTCAGGCCAACTTTAGATTAGACAGTAAATCAGTTTTGGATTGGGGTCTAGCCAACATTCCCCTGCCTTTCTCCACTGATTTCTGTCAATTGTTTCTCTTATGTAATCCACTCTTTTCTGTTATCCCCGCTTATTCTCATTTCTTTCTTTTCCCATTCCCTAGTTTCTACCTTTCTTCCATCCCAATTTTTCTTTAAACTTTGTACTATATTCCCATTCCCTCCTCTGCTCTTCCCTCATCTTCCTCTCCCTCTCTCCATGCACTTTCCCTCTTCCCTATTTTTCCTGCGCCCATACCCCCTTCTCCTTTCCTTCTGTACCCCACCCCCACATTCTTTGCCCCATGCTGCCACATCCCCTCTCCTCCCTCCTAATCGTGTGCTGCCAAGTCCTCCTCAAAAGACGCTCTAAAACAACTCTGCTCAAGTGGCTGTGACATTTAACAAGGGGCTCCATGGAGCCCCCCCCCCCCCCCCCAGCTGGCATTATCACTGCTCTCCCTCTGCACTCCTCAGGAGCTCCAGTCTCAGAATGTGCAGAAGCAGGCAGCAACGTCCTTTTGACACTGGAAGCACAAGCTGTTTAAACCTCACTTCAATTATATAACTCCGTTATAAGGCTCCAATCCACAGCCTTAGGATCTTTGTCTCTTAGGAGGAAAGGAGGGGAGAAGAGTGAATATGTTGTTGACAGGGTGGCGGCGGCCAAGATGTATGTTTAATCTCATTTCACTGCAATTTCATTTTTGTGGAGGTTAAAATCAACAGATTAAAAAGAAATGAAACAGCACAGCATCATTCCACTTCGTATCGTACACAGGGGAGAACAGCCCAAACACCTTAGCCAACAAATTGACAATTCTCAGGGTACACATAAACCAGTTTTAAAGTGAGCAGCAGAAAGGTTATCACATTGTATTGGAGCACAGTGCAGAGGTCGCTTCGTGAAACAGAAGAGAAATTTCTTTTTTTTAATTTAAGATTTAATTTTGAGTACCTGATAGATGTGTGCACGTGTTCAGGCCTTGAAACCATTTACTGGAGAGTGGTACAGTGTTTTCTTTAATTGGAGATCGTAATTCTTTATACTTCTACTTACTTAGGCGACCTCTTCTCCGTAATACCAAAATTCAACAGCACAAGATCAACAGTCAGAATTGAGAGTGGTGGAGCAGCCTAGTGGTTGGAGCAGCAGTCTGTATACCAGGGAAGCCAAGGTTCGAAACCTGCTTCTCCCAACACATGCTCTTTGTGATCTGGGCCAAGTCGCTTTACTCTCCATTGCTTTAGGTACTACTTAGATTCTAAGGGGTAGATTTTCAAATAGCGCGAATTGGCCTACTTTTGCTGGCGCATCAGGCGCAAGCAAAAGTAAGCTGGATTTTAGCAGATACGCGCGGAGCCGCGCATATCTGCTAAAAACCTGGATCGGCGCGCGCAAGGCTATTGATTTTGTATAGCCGGCGCGCGCCGAGCCGCGCAGCCTACCCCTGTTCCCTCCGAGGCCGCTCCGAAATCGGAGCGGCCTCGGAGGGAACTTCCTTTTGCCCTCCCCTCACCTTCCCCTACCTAACCCACCCACCCGGCCCTGTCTAAGTCCCCCCCTTACCTTTGTCGGGGGATTTACGCCTCCCTCCGGGAGGCGTAAATCCCCGCACGCCAGCGGGCCTCTTGCTCGCCGGGACGCGACCTGGGGGTGGGTAAGGAGGGCGCGGCCACGCCCCCGGACCGCCCCGGGCCGTAGCCATGCCCCCGTACCCGCCCCCAAAACGCTCCCGACACGCCCCGAAAACGCCGCGCGGATCGGGCCCGCCCCCGACACACCCCCTCCGAAAACCCCAGGACTTATGCGAGTCCCGGGGCTCTGCGCGCGCCGGTAGGCCTATGTAAAATAGGCTTACCGGCGAGCAGGGCTCTTAAAATCCGCCCCTAAGTTCTCTGGGGCAGAGCAAAAAAACCCAATACCTACAGTATCTGATTGTAAGGTAGCTTGGCTTTGGAAAGGGCAAGTAAAAATGTTTGAAATACTTATGTATTCTGGTCATTTTTTTTTTCATTTTATGCATATTCACTTAGGGGTAGATTTTCAAATAGCGCGAATTGGCTTACTTTTGCTGGCGCATCAGGCGCAAGCAAAAGTAAGATGGATTTTAGTAGATACGTGCGGAGGGCGCTAGAGGATTCCCTCCGAGGCCGCTCCGAAATCGGAGCGGCCTCGGAGGGAATCCTCTAACGCCCTCCCCTCACCTTCCCCTCCCTTCCTCTACCTAAACCCCCCCCCTTACCTTTGTTGGGGGATTTACGGCTCCCGGAGGGAGACGTAAATCCCCGCGCGCCAGCGGGCCTCTTGCGCGCAGGGCCGCGACCTGGGGGCGGGTACGGAGGGCGCGGCCTCCGCGCGTTAGGAATCCTCTAACGCGCGGAGGGCGTTAGAGGATTCCCTCCGAGGCCGCTCCGAAATCGGAGCGGCCTCGGAGGGAATCCTCTAACGCCCTCCCCTCACCTTCCCCTCCCTTCCTCTACCTAACCCACCCGCCCGGCCCTGTCTAAACCCCCCCCTTACCTTTGTTGGGGGATTTACGGCTCCCAGAGGGAGCCGTAAATCCCCGCGCGCCAGCGGGCCTCTTGCGCGCCGGGCCGCGACCTGGGGGCGGGTACGGAGGGCGCGGCCACGCCCCCGGACCGCCCCGGGCCGTAGCCACGCCCCCGTACCTGCCCCCAAAACGCTGCCGACACGCCCCGAAAACGCCGCTGTGCTCGGTCCCGCCCCCGACACGCCCCCCTCCGAAAACCCCGGGACTTACGCGAGTCCCGGGGCTCTGCGCGCGCCGGTAGGCCTATGTAAAATAGGCTCACCGGCGCGCAGGGCCCTGCTTGCCTAAATCCGCCCGGATTTGGGCGGATTTAGGCGAGCAGGGCTCTGAAAATCCGCCCCTTTGTAAACCACCATGATTGCGAACCAGGACAATGATATATAAATGAATAAATAAAATAAATAAATAAAATCCAATCCCTATTTGGGGAGAGGGGAGCCCTGACCTAGTATGAATGTGTGCTGGCTTTAGGTTCAGTTCAGAGTTGTGTGATTTAGCCCAGATAAAAAAAAACACCACATTTTTTAGGGCCAGTATTGATTTGCTCCATTTATCTAGGTTAATTTCTTTTGTTGTGGCAGACGGCTCAGATTTTAGTAATCGCCAACTCCTGTTTTAATTGAAGACAGATGGAATTTTCAATGAAGCCTGGATCAGACTTGCCTGGGTCACCATGTTTTATGCAGCTCTCACACCTGCCCTATGACTTCTGGCAGCATTTCTACATAAATCAGACATCGACTTAGAATTGAACTCAGACCCCTCACTTGTTTCTGGTTTAAAAAGCCAAGTGAAATAAGGAAATCACTGCCATTTTAGGTTTGGTTTGGTTTTTGATACGTCAGGTTAAGATGGCTTACAGTTGATCCAAGTTGTATCAAGAAAGCATTAACTAAGACATGAAAAATACAAACCAAACCCAAAATCTTTTGGGTTAGAAGATAGATACAAATGAATAGGGATGGGCATTTTCTTTTTGTTTTCATTTTTAGTGCTCACTATTTCAATGTAGTGAGTACTAAATAAAAATGAAAATTAAATGCAACAAATAATGAAATAAATGGAAAAAATTAAAATGAACTGGAAAATACTGAACATTTTCTAGCTGTACAGCCCTACAATTGAATCTATGACTCAGAAAATTCTGAAATCTATGTTTTTTGCTCTTTATAATTTCATATATATATATATATATATAGATATATATATATATAGATATTAATCAAGCAAAAAAAATTAGAAAAAGCAAACAGATAATACAAAAACATATATTTAAGGCAAAACAAATATATATTTAAATGATTGCTAACAGAAACCACAAATAGTATTTAGAGAGAGACCCTGAAAACCAAAGAGAGAATACAGGAAAAAAAGAAAAAGAAAATTCTTCAAAGAACACATTAATCACCCCTATTGAAATACCAGATTAAACCCCAGTCCAACCCCATTAAGATCCTGAATGCCTAACCCCCACAGAAATCCTGGAATTAATAAAGTATCTAAACTGAAAGAGTTCAAAGAAAACAAATTTTTCAGAAGAAAAAATAACCAAACATTTACAAGGAAATCTAAGGAAGAAAAGAGCACCTAATGTGATAACTTCCTCATGCGCAGCCAAAAATTTCTTCTTTCACTCCTGAATAACTTTACAAAAACAAGGAAAAATTCTGATTTTGAACCCCCATAAAGGATAACTGAGCACATCAGAAAAAAAAAACTCGAAAAACTAAGTCTTGATCTAAATGAAAAGCAAAAGTCGCAAGCAAAGTAGCATGATGAGACTCATCTACCACATTCCAAAATCTCCGACATATCCACTGGTGAACCAAGCTGACATTGCAACTCCAGATCAGATTGTCCATCATCTCTTCTACTACCACCAGGTAAGTACAGAGCTTTCCCGATAGAAGGCATAGCCCCCTTGTGATATACCCAAGATGTCTCACATATAGGTTTTGAATAGTTCCTCAGGAAATGATATAGCTGTAACTGGAAAATTAAGAATTTGTAAGTAACAAAGACCTCACATTATTTTCCAAGTATCCTACTCTGCGATGTACCAGATTCCTATCTTGTACAAGTTTCGTCTGAACAGCAGAAAACTTATCCACAGTGTTAAAGAAGCAATCTACCGACAGTGAGATTCCAGTAGCATATCATGTGATTGGGTCTGAGAATTAAAACTATTAACTGAAACAGATAATGAAGCCAATGAGGATTCCATGGAGGTCAGCACAGACCAGATACTTTTAAGAGTAATGGGAGAAGGTTCTGGTGTACCTAGGCCTTAACAACGGAACTCCCCAAGGCTTGCTGAAGCAGGCAGTGGCAACAGACGGCTGGAAGTAAGGGATGTAATCATTCAATTATTCTTTTCAGCATGACTCACTATACACATTCCCCGTCTCTTGCGCTCCATCTCTCTATAATCTCATATACATCTCCTAACATCCTCTATGTATCACTCCTTCCATCAACCTTGTTAACCACTTTGACTCTCCCAAATTTCAATCACTCTGCTCCTATCAATTTCTTACCTTTCTCTGTCTCCTCTTTCCCTCCCATTCATTTATTTTCTTTTTTAGGCATAACCAGGAGAAAACCTGAGAACACCTGACTTTGAAATAAAAAGGTATTTCTACTACTTCAGCAAAAGCTCTTCTTTCACAAAAAACTGTATATTTTATGCACATGTTTGTGTTTGCATATATACAAATACATAGAGAGAACTGAGAGAGATTTGTCTATCAGGTTGTAAGTGAAGTAAAAAAAAAAAAACAGTTCTAACAAAAAAACAGGTAGTGTTCAGCGCATTTTAACTACATCGGCCCCCTAGTACCCAAGTCTTGTCCCTTAATCAGATCAGCGTCTTCTCTCTCTCTCTCATTTTAACTTCCATTTACTTATTTTTATTTTACTTTTTATTTACAACCAACCACCATTACAGTAATATGATGTTCCAATCAACCCCTCTTGCAAAATGCAAGGTGAGCAGCTGAGTTGGTACGGATTTATTCATCTCTCATTAGACTACTTTGTGAAGGAAAAGAAGGCTTATAAGACTGCTGGGAGTGTATCCCCTTTTTGTTTTGTATTCTATCCATATCTGATTTTCCAGGATATGTAACGGGGGAGGGGGGGGGGCAATGAGGACGTAAGGGAGGTGACATTTTTGGGATCCATGCATAAAAGTGGACCTTGAACGTGCACCTCCCTGTAAAGCAGACTCCGCAAATTCTGGATGGAAGTGCTTGTTTTGTTTTATACATAAACCCATAAAAAGCAATGAAAACTGACATTGAAAACTAAGATAGTTTCCCTTGCTCCTTACGACCAGTAGTAGCCTTGAAGTCCCTCTTCTCTCAGCTTCTCTCATTCTCTACCAATTCTAGGGGATAGGGAGGGTAATTTTCAAAGCAATTTCCTTGGGGTAATGCAATCCTCCCCTCGCTTATGGGGAGGGGAGTTTTAAAAATGATCATTCCAGAGGATGAACTTAAGCGCGCAGAGCCTCTAGGCAAATATGTTTACTCACACGGCATCGTGGGAACGATGCATTCCCACGATGCCGGGGGGGGGGGGGGGCTGGGATTCAGGGAGAGGTTTGCAACTACGTGCACATTTCTGACTTTTTGAAAGAATGCTTGGATTTTTGCTTTCTTCCCCAGAAAATACCCGCACATAACAGAAGGCAGCAATGTGTGCAAGCCGGTTTTTCTGAGATGATTCTCAGAGCGAGAGCACGTGCACACTTTCATTCTCAGAAATTGGAGGAAAGCTGGCAGGAGACGAGATACCTATGGACTTTGCATTTACACAGCGGGTTTTCTGCATCGGGCATCATCACCAGATGATGCCCGATGCAGAAAACTTATGCTAGTTTCTAGACACCCTGAGCATGCCCAGCATACCCTACACCACGCGTCCACGTGGGGTCCCTCTTCAGTTTCGTAACATAGAATTACGATAAAATTAAAAAAATAGGAGAAACCCAGCTCAATGGGGTGGCAAGCAAGTTTCCTGAGGACTAACATTCTGCTGTCCTTGGAGAACACCTGTTACAGGTAAGCAACTCTGCTTTCTCCGAGGACAAGCAGGATGGTAGTCCTCACACATGGGTGAATCCATAGATACAGGCTGCTTCCCAACACAAAAGGGGACCAACAGGCACATCACTAGTGCTGCTGGTAACAGAAGAGGAGACAGCCTGAACCCAAACAAAGGGCCCTATGTAGGGAGAGTTGGGTTCTATAGCTCAGACAGGATCCAGAGGACAGACTGGCTGAACCTACTATCACGTCCGCTATCTCTATCCAGACAGTAATGTGATGTGAATGTTTGGAGAGAACTCTGTTGCTGCCTTGCAGATATCCTCCATGGGAACTGCTTGCAAGTGGCCATTGATGCTACCATGGCTCTAACAGAATGAGCCTTGACATAGCCCCCAAAATGCAGTCCCACCTGGGCATAACAGAAGGAGATGCAATCTGCTAGCCAACTGGATATTGTCTGTTTGGTATCGTCAACACCCAACCTAGTCTTACCAAAGGAAAGAAAAAGTTGGGTGGACTGTCTATGGGCTTCTGTCCGCTCCAGATAAAAGGCTAAGGCTTGCAGTCAAAACTGTGAAGTGCTTATTCGTCTTGGTGCGAATGGGGCCTGGGAAAGAAATTTAGCAGGACAATTAACTGGTTAAAATGGAAATCCATCACTACCTTAGGCAGGAACTTAGGGTGCATATGTAAGACTATCCTGTCATGATAAAACTCAGTATAAGGTGGATAAGTCTCTAAGGCCTGGAGCTTTCGCTGACTCTGCATGTTGAAGTGACTGCCACCAAAAATAAGACCTTCCAAGTCAAGTACTTCAGGTCACAGGTAGGCAGTGGCTCAAAGGGAGCTTTTATCAGCTGAGCTAACACCATATTGAGGTCTCAAGACACAATGGGAGGCCTTAGGGGAAGCTTCAATTGAAGCAGGCCCCACATGATTCATACAACTATAGGCTGTACAGAGATGTGTGCACCATCTACACCATGGTGGTATGCGCCAATTGCACTGAGATGAACTCTGACAGAGTTAAAGAGCATCCATTTTCCTAACTTGTGGTTGTGCACTGGTTAGGAAAATGGACACTTGAAAATTGAGCATCCGTTTTCCTAACCCGCAGACAGCCGACCTTTACTTGGTGCCCGCTGCCAAGTGGGTGCTAGGAACATGCAATTGCCCTTAGCACCTCCTTGGCAGTGCGACCCCTAATTTAAATATTGCATGGCGCCCTCAGGAGAGGTGCCTGGGCGTGCATTAGGAAGGCGGGTGCTCAATAGTGAGCACCCACTTTTGGCGCACTTTTATTGCATCGGCTCCAAAGTTTCTAGAAACATTGACATAAGTTTTCTTCATTGGGCTCCATCTGATGATGTCACCCATGTGTGAGGACTAACATCCTGCTTGTCCTCTGAGAATAGTCATAATACATGTCTGCTTGAGCAGTGACTTCCTCAATGAGTTTACTGCTCTTTCAGATCTCCTTTAACCATTTTGAATAACCCTTTGCGCTTTGTTGGGACATTATTGTAAGGATAATTAGAATGTGGAAATTCCAGCAATGGGAGGCTCCAGGAGAACATACCATAGGGTTAAGCGATAGTAAGGATCCTATGAAGGTGACACCAAGAATCACTGGGACGAGCCTATTGATGAAGGGAACAAGGCAGAGGCAGCAAGGGCTGTGGCTCTCCTCAGCTCCAGGAAGGGAAAGGAACATTGCCTCTCCTTTCTATTGCTAAAGATGCTGTCTTTCTCAAATGGTTGGAGGGATTCTAGGAGGGGGTTTTGTAGTGCTCTGGAAGGAGTCTGTAACCAGGTCTCAGGTTCAAGACAACTTATCTGCGAGGCTGACGACATCAACCAGGTATTGCCAAACTTTCCAAATGGAACAGTAGGATTCTCCATTTTCTGAAAGTTGCGAAGAGAGAACTTAGCCTGCTGGGAGATAACCAAGTTTCTTACTAATTGATTCAAGAAGCATGAGAGGCTGTATTTTGTCTGCTAAAGACTGAATTTCTGATTTTGCCTTTTACCTATTTTCATACTGCTGAAACTTCTTTTTTTTTTTGGCTTCAGTAAAGCATATTTGTTCTAGAACTTCACCTAGTCATGAATATTCGGCTTTATAGAGACCCCCTTGGGTCTTATAACTTTGCTGACCCTGTGGAAGAATCCAGATACAGCTCTGTGGTCAGGTTTTCTTCACCTCTGCAGCATCTCAAGGTGGCTTGGCTTGTACTGTTCTCACAAATCATCTGCCTTTGTTTGAATTCCTGTAACAGTCAGTTAAAAGTTCTTTTTCCCAACTTCCAAATATCAGAGAACTCAGTTCTTGAATGCCATAATTAGAATGAGGAAACATTTCAACACTCACTCTGAATAGCTGTACAGCCTGGTTCAGCTATTATGAGTCTCTGGAAGTTCAGTAATCAGATGAAGACAACTGCAGCTGGAATAGAAGTTGTGGCTACTAATGAACAGTAGGGACTAACAGCGATGGGAACTAGATAAATAGGTGCAAGTGAGGCTTCTAGGAGCTTGGAGAGGACATAGAAAAGTTGTTGGTTTGCCAAGAGCCTTTTTTTTTTTTTCAATTGAAAACCCCACAGAAAGTGAATCAGTCCCGGGCTGCTTTTGATCAAGGGATCAATTGGAAGAGGATCTATTCCTGTTTTGCTCTCTGTGTCTGTGTTCTAATAGGGAGCTGAGAAACATTCAAACAATAGCCAATCAGGGAAGAGAGTTCTATAAGCATGCAGACACTATAAGCTAAGTAACATCTAAAGATGACACAGGGTGGCAGTGTAACAAAGAAGCATATACAATATATTGAGGAGGCAGAACATGGCTCCTTGCAAGAGTGCCTGGAAATCATCAATACAAAACTGCATCAGCTGGCCACAAAATCCTCAGCAGTTGTTGAGAAAGAACTGGATGCGAGCATAAAACCACAGAAAATTAACCTGCAGAAGGCGAGAGAATTTACAGTCCGTAACCATCTAAATGCATAAAATAAAAAAGAAATAAGCAAAGCAACAACGTAACCCTTCTTGCGACAGAACTCGTTTGACAGATGAAAACATTCTTAGAGAAAATTCATTTGCAGCCAACAATTAAAGCAAAAACTAATTTACTGCTTCATCACAGGTGCATTTGTTTGGGGAAGTGAATTTGTATGTATGTATTTATTTTCTGCTGAACTTTGGGAAAACATTACCAAGATAACTTGTAGTGAATTTTCAAAGGCAAATTACCATGCAGAAGCAGGAATACCTGAGCAGGACCCAGAGCTGGAGAAGGAGCAGAAAAAAAGGTCAGAGGTTCCAGATGTAGTACCCCAGGAGTCCCTTGTGCCAGGATAGTTTCCTTTTGAAAATTTACTAACACGTATATGCATAGTTTGGGGGTCATGCTTCATCCCACATTATCTGTGCAGGTAAAATCCACTATCCACAATGCTTTTGCCAAATTAAAAGTAGTTCATTACCTTAAGTCTTGCCTGGACACCAATGACTTTGGAACAGTGCTATAGTCTCTTATTTTCCCTTTGTTAGTTACTGTAATGCCTTAGTTAGTTACTTCGGCACTCCTAAAAATACTACAAGATCACTCCAAATTGTACAGAATGCAGCAGCCTGATTATTAACAGAAACAAATATTGAGAAACACATCAGACCAGTTCTTCGGTCATTTCACTGACTCCCAGTACAATCTAGGATCCAAAACAAAACTGCAGGGGTAATAGATTAGCTATTAAACAATGTCACATCCCCATGGCTCAGCGCAGCTCTAAAATTCTACGTTCCTACCAGAACGTTATGAATCTCTACCCAGAATACTTATAGTACTATGCTTTGAAGTACCAAAAAGAAGAATATAAATCAAATAAATTTATAAATTTGCTAGAAATTCCTTCTCCAAGGCAAGCGCACACTTAGCAACAACTAGAAAAAGGGCATTCCTGCATCACAGTCCCATCTTTTTGGAATTCACTTCCATTACAAGCTACGCAGCATTCATGACCCAAAAGACTTCAGGAAGGCTCTGAAAACATTCTTATTTACTGCAGCCTTTCAACCTTGAATGATGCAGCCATGCAGATTTTAGTTAATGTATGTACCAATTTAATTCATTGTTTTATGGTGTTGTCCTAGAGCTTGTCTTGTTTTTAATTCATACTGTGGATCCATAAAGTATACTGTGGATCCATAAAGTCTTGAGGATGTGAAGGAAGAGAAGAGGCATGGGGGTGGCTTGCAGGAATGACGGCTACTACCTGGAGATGAATATCCTTATTCAATAAACATACACACGGTTAATGCGACTCCAACATTGCTCTATGCTTCAACAGCAAGAGGAAATGTGGAAAAAATGATTTGCATCCACATAAAAGCAGGGGAGTAGCTTGCTTGTTACGGCAGTTACTACCCCAAATCAAGCCTGATACTTCACTTAGAATACATATCCAGCACAGCTCACTGCTTCAATGGCAGGGGGAATGAAGAAAAGAGGATTTATATTCAAACAACCATCAAGGACTGAATTGCACAGGTTGGGTAAACAAGTGGGAGTAGCTTGCTTATTAAGGCGGTTATTACCCCAAACCAATTAGCTGGATACTTCACTTAGATGCAGCTCCAGCACTGCTATCTATGATGGCGGGGGTGGAAGGGAAATAGAACCGAAAAAATTATTTAAAGGGGCAAGAGTAACAAAGTATGGGGAAAAAAAGTGTGAAAGCTTGCTGGGCAGACTGGATGGACCGTTTGGTTTTCTTCTGCCGTCATTTCTATGTTTCTATGTAATTTACCATTACACGTTATATATGTGCTTTTTCTACCCCAACCCGATTCACTGAAGGGCATGGGAAAAAAGGTAGTTTTTAAATAAATTAATAAAATACCTGTATACTTTACCCCTACTTTATTGGTGGGTGGGGTTCAGTATATGTGGCTTATTCTGATCCAAATCTTTCCAGCAAGACACCCACTTGTTGGAATGGCTAAATATAGCTATATTTTGATGCCAGATGACTATATTTAGCCATTCCAAATGGGACAGTTTTCACAATCCTTGATCTATCTGCTATGATGGGATGCTGACGCTCATGGCCAGCCCCAAATGCCTGCAGGATCATGTGAAACAGCCTGGCCATCCACGTGCAGAAGAACAGCTTCTCTGTTTTCCTTTTCACATCTGTTCCTTCACAAATAAAGGCACTTTCCATGCTTCTATGGGAGAGAAAGGGCACTGGGAGGCAAGAGCAGGAAGAGGAGCAGGAAGAGAGAGTAGGCACTTGGGGCACCTTGTTAAACAGAGTCGAGGTACAGACCCATGTTTCCATGCCTAGTGACTCCTCTGCTTCTCATTTATTTTAGGTTAAGACAACAGCCCACAACAACCTGCTACTCTGTTTCTCTTGGGACTACAACTGCCAGCAGCCTCTAGTCTCCTATTTCTTTCTTTCTTAAAGAAGCACTACCTTAGAGTAGTTCCTCTTTACCATATACCAAAGAAGGAAGAGCTTCAACTAAACCTATCAATCCTGTTGATGAGGGTTTTGACCCCTTTATTTTTTTAGGCTCTCTTTACAGTACCATGTGTCTCTCTGGCTGGCTACTTCCTTCCCAAATGACCACAGATCAAAAGCAGGATAAGCCCCATGAAGCAAGGGTTACAAATGTAATCTTTCACAAACAATTACAAATGTTCAATCTTGCTTTTGAGTTTTGCTACATTTTCAGGGTGTTTTGTTTTTTTATAAATTGCCTGTGGTTTACAAATTATGGTGAGCTAGTACAACATCCATCCAGTTACAATTTCAGTGCTGTGTGTCACTTTACTACCGCCATGCTTGTTTTATGCATGCATGTTTACGAGGAAGATCTGGGGAGAAGTAGGAAAGAGACCATAACAGTTTTGTGCTATTGAAATGCTGTCAATAAGAGAGGTTTTAAGATGGAAAAACCAGAAATTCAATACAATTCCGACTGAATAAGAGGGATTCTATCTGCAAAGAGGAGGAAACGAACAGATAGCTTAGGCAGTGGTCAGACATTGGAAGTTCCAGCACTTCAGGCTACCAGTGACCCTGACCTCTCTTACTACATTTTGATTAAGCCTAATATTGTGCTGTAAAGTACATTTGTAGCCCTCTCACTCCTCCAAGAGGGGACACTTAAGATGTAATCAAGGCCTTGACACAACAAAATGCAACTACAGTTGTTGCTACCTGAACAAGAACAAAGCCATCACTTCAAGATCCTTAAGGTCAGGACCAACAGTCACTCAGATCGTTTCAGTCAAGAGGTGGCATTTCAAATGAAAAGTTTACTGGAGAAAAATTTGTTCAATGGTTATTGCTTGACATAAAACACACATCTTAGGAGACAAATTCATATTTTTTGCAAGTTACAAGTCTCGATAGCACAGTGTTCCCAGTCCTATAAGGCTGGATCTCATTTTGGGAATGGCTCTAGGGATTCCTCTAATCTGCAGGACATCCCTTGTACCTAAATTCCCAATATGTAGACTTGAGTGAGTCTTCTTACTTTCCCCCCCTCACTGCTTCTTTCCGGTAGCACCAGATGCTCCTCTATGGCTTCAGTACCAGGTGGGTACCAGTACATCAACTTTAATAAAAGGTGTAGAGCCTCTTTCTCCACAAAACAACATTTGACACTGAAGGTTAATAGAACAACCTCTAGAGAACCCAATTCAAGAAACTACACTGGAATGTCTCATCCAGAAAATAACCCCAAGGAGGGATGAACTATCTTCCCTTGGGAAGAGATCATTACCAAAAAAGAAAAAACAAAAAAGGGAGAAACAACCTACAATGCCTTTTCAAGGCTCCTACAGCTAAACAAAATAATATGGGAGAGAAGTGAGTTTACCACAGAGGGGAATTCACCAGAACTCTCCAGGTTGAAGATCTCCTTGCAGAATGAATCCGCTCCAGTTCAAAGGATATGCAAGAGTTTTCTTAAAGGCATTTGAGCAGAACCAGAACAGCAACCTGCCTTACACTTCTGCGGGGCAGGATTATACAGCACAGGGTGAACTCACCACAGTCCAAGATCCAGTCCAGGTTAGTTAATCCAGTTATGTCGATCTGCTACGTACTTGCATCAGGGAATGTCCAGTCACTAACGAATGATATGTCAGGAAGAAGCATACCTAAAGGGCCTGGATAGCCGGATGGAGGATGAGCCGGGGCCAGTAAAGCCAGGCCTAGCCTGGGAGGTGTCTCGCCGAGCACTGGAGCAGACTCAGAATTCATGACCCTAGAAGAGAAGCATGGAGCGGGAACACTGGAGCAGGATGATGCGGAACACGGAGAGAAAGGCGAACAGCGGTTCCAGCCCCAATGAGCATGACGAAAGTACAGGGCCAGCCCTCCATTTGAAATTCATGGCGATATTTTCTTGTTTTTCCAAAAACTGCATGTAAATCATTTTGAGAATTGTTTATAGGAAAGATTCATTAAAAACATAAAAACATCGCATTGCTTTGTGTGTGTGAGAAAATTTCCTCCCATAGGGGAGGAGGAATTGGTCTGCTTTGATGTATCAGTGAAATGTATTATTCAGAATTTAATAAAGATTCTTTTAAACTAAAAAAAAATGTATTGTGTTCTGTATTGTACGGTATAATGCATTTTAATGGAGTTCAAGAATTGTTGCACGCTACTACCCCTGAACATGTTACTGACTACAGCTTTTGAATGTTGCTGTCTCTGTTAGGAGTGATTTCTTTTTTCTGCATCGTTTTTCTCTCTCCCCTTGCACAGTGACTACGATAATTGGATCCAGGGGGACAGAGGCCACAACTATTGAAGAGCCGTCTTTTATTTTTTCGTGGATAATTCACTTTGAAATTCCTGTTGATTTTTATTTCTTTGTTTTGTTTTGTTTTTTTTTATTTTGGGGGTGGCGGGGAGGAGGGCATTTTTTATTCTGCTGGTCTGACAGTTGTTTCTAGCTGATCATGACAGCCCCTGACAACATGTGCTCAGAAAAGAACAGAGACAGACATCAAAAGACAAGACATCCTCACCTTGGAAGCTGGACAGTAATCCCTGAGCTGAAATCAGCAGTGTTAGCCTGCAGAAGGCTTCTAGGAGGCAGGAAGAATTGAAGGGATGCACTGTGGAATTATATAGAGCACCGCCAGCAAAATATTATCATTGCTGTCAGTCAAACTCTACATCCTCATGCAACTGGAGATCCAGTACTGGTCTTTGCTATCCTGATATGGGGTGTGGCTGCTAATTAGCTCTAAAAACACAGATGACATATTCAAGACACTGTGACATGACATATATATATATATGTGAGTGTGTGTGTGTGTGTGTGTATATATGTGTGTATATATATGCACCCACATGAAACAAATTTTAATGTTATGTTATGTTATACATTCATAATTATGTAACCCTGTTTTGGAGGATTGTGACTGTTTCTAAGGGTATACAAAATAATATATTTCTGGGGCTGACTCCACAGGCATGTTTCTCCCTAGCTGCATATCCCATGGTGTTGCAATGTCTCTCTCTTTCTGTGATGCTGTACTGCAGGGACCAGACAGGACACGGTATTGGGTGTTCAAAATAAACCTTCCTATGATTCTTCAGAAGAAAAACCAATGTCCAGTCAAAAAGAGAAAACTGTGTCCAAATACGACAGGGTTTTTACACTGGTTTCTGTCCTCCATCACTCTCAGGTTCCTGGGATGAGGCTTATCCCTCCTTGTACTGTGCATACAACTGTCCCAGTGGGCCAGGGAAATCCTATGAGTGAGAGGATCCCCTAAACCCCAGCAAACATTCAGAGTCCACCAAGTTCAGTCTTCTCTCCCCAGCCTGTGTCTGTGTGTCCTGTGGACTGGAGGTCCAGTGGCAGGTGTCCCCAAAATCTTTATCCTTCGCTCTGCTCTCTGCAAACCTCCTGGAGGAAAGGCCCGATGATGAACAAAAGGGACCAGGCTATCACAGCCCTGGCTCCATGGTGAGGAGGGGAGGCACAAAACCTCCCTCCCTGAACAAAAAGAAAAAATACTTATATAGTGAACAAAAATCTCCTTGGGGGAGAACACTGCGACTGCAGCTCCCCACCCCAGGACAGGGCTAACAGGATCTTCAGCTCCCTGGCCTCCATCAACAAGACTGAACCAGGGTCTCCCCACTAGTCAGAATTTATAAAAAGAGTCAACTTCTTAAAATCTCTCATCCAAAAGGGAAGCAGATCCTCACAGGCAGGCAGTGCACTGTCAGGAATCTCCTCCATAACAGAAAACACCAAGTCAGGGTGATAACTCAGCAGTAAAATAAAAAATAGCTCCCCACTCCTGAAAGGTTAACTCAAACCGACCAGACTTACTCGGCCACAAAAGCTCCTCCAAGTAGACTAAGAGATACCATTCACAGCCAGACTCATAGGGGTACATTTTCAAAAACAGCGCGCTCGCGAACAAAAGTACGCTGGATTTTATAAGATAAAATCCGGGGTCGGCGCGTGCAAGGAGGTGCACATTTGTGCAACCTGCGCGCACCAAGCCCGCAGATTTACGCCTGCCAGAGACAGGCGTAAATCTGCGCGCGCCAGCAGGCTGCTGGCGCGCCATCACCCAACCCGGGGGCTGGACCGGAGACCTCGACCATGCGCCAGGGCTGGCGTCACACCCCCGACACGCCTCCCGCCCCGCCCACCCACCCCGCCCCCTTTGCAAAGCCCCGGGACTTACGCACGTCCCGGGGCTTGCGCGTGCCGCCGAGCCTATGCAAAATAGGCTCGGCGCGCGCAGGGGCCTTTTAAGAGGGTTACGCGCATAACTTATGCGCGTAACCCTTTTAAAATCCGGCCCTAAGGGAGGTGCTGTAAGGGGATGGTTTCTCTCAATAAGCTGGAAAATACCTATGGCAGGGATTTAGGGTCATCTAGTGGAGACCTAGGGATCTCTGTTTAAAAGTATGAAGGTCTATTTTCTCTAGTCAGCAGAGTTAATCAGATAAACTTATCCTGCTAACTTAGCTGGGATATTCAGCAGTGTGACTGCACCACTGAATATGCCCAGCTCTCTTAAAAGTTAGCCAAATAAATTTACTTGGCTAATTTTAGGACTAGCGTAGGCATGAGCCTGAGTTATCTGGATAAGTTATTCGGCTGCCTTAGCTCTGCCCTGAAGCACTCTCAGAACATTTCTAGATTAGTTGGTCAACTCGGAGGTGGTCAGCCAGCAGGAACTTTCAATATTCCAGCATTTGTTTAAGTTCTGAACTTAGCCAGATAAACATGCTAAATATTGACTACATGATATCCAATTATGGGTTTTTACAAAATTGCTCTGGGAGAGGATGATGGTGGAGTTATGATGAGTGTTGAGTTTAATTAACAAAATCTCAGGAGGAAGGGATCCCAAGGAACTGAAGGTTATTTGAAGGAAGGGGTGAAAAGTTGAAGGTTCGCATAGGATGTCTAATACCTTTTCACTGGCCTTTCCCACAGCACAAGCCTCTGAATACCATGATGCATGCCAAAGGTGCCTGCATACTTTAAACTTGCAACTTGTGAGTCTGACCAAGCATGAGAAAAACAGTGTATTCTTCTTCTCTGATCGAACCATGCACATAGGACACATCTCCTTTTAACCCAGCCAAAAGTACATATGCTGTGGACTAGGCATATGCAGTGCTGAATAGATACAGAAAGAAGAGACAGTGTGTTCTCTATTGGGTAATCTAGCTGAAACATACAAATAAGACAATTTCTCTAGTAATCACTTATCTACCTTATAAATGGCCTGTGACCGACGGCCCGCAAATGCGCAGTAGAGACCAGCTCTACCGCGCATGTGCGGGCGAGCACGTCGCTCTGAGGCAGCTTCAGAAAGAAAAAAAATGGCGGCGTCCAGTGGCAGCAGCGGGCGGCGGCGGCGGTACCGGCAGCGGGCGGCGACGGCGGTAGCGAGCGGCGGCGGTAGCGGCGACAGCGGGCGGTAGCGAGGGAGGGAGAAGAGAGAGAGAGGGAGGGACGGACTGAGTGGGAGGGAGGGACGGAGAGAGAGAGTGGGAGGGAGTGACTGAGTGAGAGGGAGGGACTGAGTGGGAGGGAGGGATTGAGTGAGGGGGAGGGACTGAGTGAGAGGGAGGGAGTGGGACTGAGGGAGAGGGGGGACTGAGGGAGGGAGTGGGACTGGGAGAGAGAGGGAGGGAGTGGGACTGAGGGAGAGTGAGTGGGACTGAGTGAGTGAGAGGGAGGGGGGAGGGAGTGACTGAGTGGGAGGGAGGGATTGAGTGAGGGGGAGGGACTGAGGGAGGGAGGGAGTGGGACTGAGGGAGAGGAGGGAGGGAGTGGGACTGAGGGAGAGGATGGAGGGAGTGGGGACTGAGTGAGAGTGAGTGGGACTGAGTGAGTGAGAGGGAGGGAGAGAGGGGGGAGGGAGTGAGTGAGACTGAGTGGGAGGGAGGGACTGAGTGATAGGAGAGGGAGGGTGGGGAGGAGTGGGTGAGGGAGGGGGTGGTGAAGAGTGAGGGGAGAGAGAAAGAGGGGGAGGTGAGAGACAGAGGGATGTAGCCCGTTTTAACGGGCTTAACGGCTTGTCTATTATAAACAAACTCATGACTACAGAAAAAGACCTCATAGCCCATCTGTCCAACCCATCCAGCCCTACAATGGCAAAATAAGCTTACCTTGGTAAATCACTCTTTACCTGGGTTAAATGGCTTAGAAAATTGTCTTCATTAGGAACATCCAGTGTCACCTAAGGGGGAAGGATGGGGAGGCAATTTTTAAAGGAATTATCATAAACAGGCATTTACCTGCTGATAATATCTCTTTAAAAGAGCCCCTCCTTTCATGTGTCCAAATACAACTCTGTTGTATTTAGACCCAGTTTCCCCAGCGGTACCCCTTTACCCAGGGGGGGAAAAGGGGTACCGCTGGGGACTTTACTGAGCTAGCCCAGTGGTGCAGTTGATAAGTGCTGTACACTCCATGCAGAAGGTTACCCAGTTTGCTCCTTGATTCTGGTCCTTCCTCTCCCCAGCCTCTGGCAGGGAAGGGAGTCATGTTCATTGTTTGAGGGTACATTTAGTGGCCTATGATTACATCCTTCTGGAAGGAGCCCTGGCACCACGGTCTCTGGCCCAGGACCGTCACTGCAATGACCAGATTCAGGTATGTTGGAAGGACATACAAAATAAGGGATAAATCCCTAGGTACTTGCAGAGGAAAATTCATGGCTCCTCATTCCAGCCTGGTTCCAATCAAGCTGAAAGGAGGAACTACTAGGCCAAAAATAAAATCCCACTGCATTCTTATCTTTACCTTGTGTCCTTGGCAGCTGGCACACAGCAAGATTTTCAAAGGGAATAAGCATGAAAGTATGAAAATTGCCCTCAGAGTATATAGCTTTAATTTCTCTCAGCAAGGCAAGACTAGAAGTCCATAGATGTAATGGGACAAAATGATTTTGATGTTCTCAGTGCAGTACATATTCCTTCAGCACTCCCCTTGGAGTAGTGTAACTTATTACAGAATATCCTTATGCCTATGTAAATTAGCAATAGGAAATTAGTGTATATTCTTAATACCGAAAGATGAGATGCACTGCAGAGTTAATGTCATTGTTTACATACTGATGCTGACTTAATCTACTCTGTAGAGAGGAAATCGGAAGGCTAGCAGTAAGATCTTCAACAGACTTCACATGGTAAGCAATGGGCTAGATTTACCCCTTTGCATCTATGAATTTGCAGCTTAAATTTATCTGAGGAAGTAAAGAAAGTCCAGCGATACAATGGGTAAAATCAGACCCAGCTTAGCCTGCCTTTTAGGACTGAGATTGATAGGGATATGAATTCATTTGAAACAAATGGGTAAAATGCAACGAATGAGACTATTTTCATTTCATTCATGGCCCACTAAATAAATGGAGAGTACCCACGAATATAAACAAAAATTATCCTCACACTTGTTTATGTTTCTCAGTCAAGTCTATGGCTCTTGTAAAAGTGCTGTAGTGAGACTGGATTTTTTATTCTTGAAATTAACTATAATAACCACAGAAACATAGAAATGATGGCAGAAAAGAACCAAATGATCCACCCAGTCTGCCCAGCAAGCTTATGCAAGTATCTGCTGCACTGTGCAGGTTACCCCCATGCTTATCAGTTTCCCAGACCATAAAAGTCAGGGCCCTTGAATGCTGTTTGAATCCAATTTCCCTTAACCATTGCTGTGAAAGCAGAGAGCAATGTTGGAGTTGCATCAAAAGTATCAGGCTTAGTGATTAAGGGTAATAAGCACCGCATCAGCTAGTTAACCCCATGTTTACTTGTTCCTCAAACCGTAAAAGTCAGGGCCAAGTAATGTAGTTTGAACAGAAGTAGTTTGACATGAGATAGTCTGAACAGAGCTGAGGCAACAGAAGTAGCAAACTAGACAGGACAGAGGAGCAATCAAGTTGAAGATATATATATTTTTAAACTCGCCTCTTGCCAGCATCTGAATCAAGCGACGCAGACAATCTCCCACCGAAAGGTCTAAGCATGTGTAAAGAACTTCATTTTCTTTGTTAGATTTTAAAGGGAAAGATCGGTTTATTGGAAACTCTGTTAGAGTGAAAGAAAAGGATTAAAAATGAAGACAAGAGTAATTTTGGCTTTGGCAAAGGACTTTTGCTATTTTCACTGCTGCAGTCACGTTGCTTTCACTGTGAGACAGAGACAGAGGTGCCACTTTGTCTGTTCACTGGAGCAGGGCAATGGAGACAGAGAAGCAGTGAACAAACAGCACAATTGCAGTGCCTCTGCTTATAGTAGAGATTGCAGAGAAAGAACAGAACAGTAGCCTTGCTAGCTTCTCTGTCTGACAGGTATGTTGTGTGCACAAAAGGAGTCGATCAGAAGTGCACACACATATACTGTGCATGTGAGAAAGGGACACATTTTTGCACATATTGTGAGGGACAGCCATATAGCAGAAAGGACTTTACACTGGCAAGCTAACTCTGCTCAGCAGTGCTTGCTAAGTACCAAAATAAACTCAGCCTATCAACTTGATTGAGTGTGTATGACAGAAACTCTGTATTAGCTTGGTACTGGTGAGTGGTACAAAACTTCAGTAAACTATACTTAGGGCTTCTAAATTTAAGTTTTAACTGATAAGCCCCAATAAAACACCCCCAATGCAAAAAAAAATTAAAATAGGTGTTTATTAGATAACCACCAGAAAAACATTTTTCCCCTAATACTCTGGATCCTCTCTTTCTTTTCTTTTTAGCCTTTTCCACACTACCAACTCCTTAACTGCACAAATTTTTGTATTTGATTCAACCAAAAACGGTACCCAGCAATAGTACTGGCACCCTGAAAACACCAATGATGATTTTTGGTACCCCCAAAGAACCCCTAATTAGTTGAAAAATATACACCTAAATTTACAATTTATAAACACCTAAAATCAGAAGCTCTAACTATACTGTGACATCAAAAACCCCAGTAGCCACTTCCAGTTCCATCATGCCACTGCAAGGAAAGGGAGTGGAGGGAATTGCAGCAGCAGAAGAATGGCATGGGCAGAGGATTGGATCTTGCTGCAGAGCCCGCCATGCGTGTCAGAAGATGTACAAGCAGTGGCAGCAATGAAAAAAAAAGGAAACTTTTTTTTTTTTTTTTTTAAACAAAAGAGCATGGGATAAACACTGCTGATCCTTGGAAGCTAGAGGACAGGAATTTAAAGCTAGGGTAAACTTAATTAACTTTAGGTGTAACATTTCTGCATTGTGGGGTACTGTACATGAAGCGGCAGTTACTACCCTTAACAAAATGTGACAGATAGGAAACAACAGGTCAGGCGTGATGGAGTTTGTTCAAAACTGCATGATAAGGTATCAGCTCTTTCAGCGTTACCTTTAATATCTGACTCCGTTTTGTGATCTGTTGACCAACCTCTGTGAGAGCTTCTGAATTTGCGCAGACAACATTCAATTTTAAATCTCATTTCCTAATTCTTAGGAAGAGATTACCCTGGCGGTTTCACATTGCATAGCAGTAATCAAATCATGGCTATCCCAAAATAAGCTCTCTCTTAACCTATCAAAAACTGAAATACTACTTATTCAGCATCATGAGTCCGTACCAATACCCCCAGCTCTTTCCATTGACAACCAGGTCGTTAAGATAGTTGACAAAGCAAAGAGTTTGGGTTTCATTATTGACTCCACATTATCATTCATATCACAAGTGAAATCCCTGGTAAGAGCTGTTTTTTATAAACTATATTTGTTACATTCACTTGTTCCATTACTTCGGCCTAAAGACTTCTGATCATTAGTTCAAGCTCTGGTTATGTCTTTGCTTGATTACTGTAATGCTCTGTATTGTGGTCTTCCATACAGTACTAAACTAAATCACTACAACTGCTTCAAAATGCTGCCGCTAGGCTCACTGCAGGCTGTTTACATCAGGTTCATATCACCCCGGTGCTTTCAAATCTCCATTGGCTTCCCGAGAAATGCAGAATTACATTTAAAGATGCCCTTCTAGTTCTCAATATGTTAGCACTAGATTCCTTTCTGTGAATTAATACCCTCTTGAAACCTTATATCCCATCAAAATCATTATGCTCCTCACAGAAAGCAGTTTTAGAAGTTCCTTCTGTACGTCAAGTATACTCTCTGAGACTAGACAACATACTTTCTCAGTGGCAGCCCCTGATCTTTGGAATAGGTTGTCCTCTAACTTGAGAACCATTTCATGTACTAAAACTTTTAAAACACAATTAAAGATTTTTCTTTTTATTGATGCTAATTCTTAGGATACTTTAATGACTAAATTGTTTTAAAGGTCCTGTTTTTATTGTGTTTAAAGATGATTTTATGATTGTTTTCTGATTGTTTAAGATGATTTAACCCAACTGTAATGAAAGGTTATTTTATGTTTTTAATAATTTGGTGCTTTTTATGTGATGGTTGTTTATTGATCTTATTATGTATGATATTTTATTAGCTGCTTAGGGCCTATGCATAAGCGGCATAAAAACCATAAACCACTGCCACCATTACCTAAGCAGCAGTAAATGAGGTAATGGAGTCAGCATTTATAAAAACTGATTCAGAAGAATTGTGTCCTAGATTCCCTGAATCACAGGACATTGAATAGCTAGTGAATGAAGAGAATTTGTGGCTTCTAGTCAGTAGCATCTTAATTTCCACTGAGGAGGTAGAAGAGGCAGATGATACTGACAGGGCTGAAATTATACCACAGTAAAGGGGGGAGACCATCTCCAAACCTGAACTGCCATCCCTTTCCATATGGAAACTAAATCAGGCTTCTTCCTGCCTAAGATGTTATACCCATGTGGTTGGTGCACTTTGCCCCTCATTTGGATCTTTGGGAATGTTCTTGCCACTGTAGGTGGTTGCTTTGCACTTCTCATGGTGCTTTGGGATCTTCATGTCATTCTTTCTTCTGCTTTGACCCTCTGTCACTGCCTTGGACTTTTTGCTGCTACTTTTGGTGCTTTGTTCCCCTTTCATAGTGCCTTGAGCTGTATATGCCACTTTACACCAATCTTGTTACCTTGAAGGCTCATGCCACTCTTGTTGGTGCCCTTTGCCCCTCTTTTGGAGCTTTTGTGTGTTCTGATCACTCTTGTTGCTCCTCTCTTAGTGCCCTGGATAACTTCTGGCACTGCTGGTTCCATTTTGACCATTTATAGTTCCTTGAGCTATTCATGCTACTTTTGGTGCCATGTTGACACAGTCTTGGTGAACTGGAGTGTCCTTCACCATTCTCATGTTTATCCATAAATTTCATTAGAAATTGTTAGAAAACCCCAATTTTGGATCCCAAAATAGGCTGCATTGCTTTCTTTATTGACTTTAAAGGAAAACAAATCAACAAATCAACAATTTTTATTTTCCTCTAAACAAACCAAATGATTCATTGTGACCTATGAAATGAATAAACAAACCAAAACATTTTTGCCTCTGCACATCTGTAGAGATTGAAGTTAACTTTAAGTACAAGATCCTTGACCCAGAAAACTTGGAATCTTAGTGGTGTAAGCTCAGTAAGGGCGATCAAGCAGCTAAGAATTACAAAATATGATGGGAAGTGAAGTGAAGAGAAAGGTTTTAGATTTCTGTGCCCTAACCATCCTCCTAGACTGTTAGCCACAAGCATAAATCTGTGCTGAGCTAAGTATACACAATCAGAGAAGGGCAAATTAAATTACCGTCATGGAATAAATATGGACTAAAATCTTACCCATAAGAAAGCCCTTACACAAATGTGTTGTTTAAAAAAAAAGAGAGAGAGTGGACAGAAGCAGCAGACTTAATTTATTTTTTTATGTATGTAAAGAATAAGGCACAGTGTATAAAAAGATAAGAAAGAATGGGGTGAAGGGGAAGAGGACAGAACAGGGGACATGAACAAAAGGCGTAGCTTTTTTTCTTAATGAATATTTATTGGAAACGATTGTGTGGTAGATTTGAAGACATTTCTCCATTAGCTATGTCTCTCTCGCCTGTTTAATGTTATGGTTTATCTAACTGGGTAATTGTAAGAGTCAGGTAAATGTTGATTTACATGTAAATTGCTTCCTCTAAACTCGCCTTTAAGTGAAACAAGACTCGGATATAATTTTTTCTCATTAAGCCATGGGAGCAAAAATATAAATAAATAAAATGCAAATAATTAAATTCCTTTTGTAAATATAAAACAATTTGTTGTGGTTTAGCCTCCTCTCTCCCACCATTTACATGTTGTTACTGGAATGTGAGTCAGGAACGGCATATCTTCATTGGGCTAGAATGGAGAAATTATCTACTGTACTAACAAATGATTATTATTGCTACTTATCTTTTATTATTCATAGTAATATATCTTTTATTATAAATCTATAATTTAATTGTTTAATGGTTTTCTATTAGAATTAAAGAAATTATCATTCCTCAAAGTATCCTTCAGATCTTGCCAACAAGATTCAAAGTTAGAGACATCCACTACGCTTTGTTATTGTTTTCGTAAAATAATAACTGGAGGGGAAATCTGAGACCTAAAATTCATACCAAAGTCAACCTACCTATTATCTGTCCATGGGACCTGGGAGGCCAAAATGTTTGAGTGTCTATTAGAATAAACAAAAGAATCACAACAAAAAATAAGATCCAGCATATGCCCTATCTCATGCTTGGGACCAGTGATCAATTGCGTACACCTAAAACTGACATAACATCTAGAAAACCATCTCCAAGGGAACAGTCCGAATCATCTACATGTAAATTAAACTCTCCCAGAATATCCAAATTATGTTGCCCCAGCATCAGTGGAGCAATGAATCCCACCATTTCCAAAGGATCCCTAGCAGAAAAACTAGGATGACAATAAACCAAACACAACTTCCTGCTATCTGTCTGGAGGAGTATTGCTTCAACTTCCAAAGGGAAACTCAGAGGCAGAAGTTTGCGACAAGGAGGTTATAAAAAAAAAATTAGAAACCACCACCCACTCATCTACTCCTGGCTGGTGCTCAAAAGAAAAACTCCAGGGGACAAAAGCTGATTCAAAATAACCAAATCTGTTTCTCACAGCCAAGAATCAGCTTCATTATCTGACAGAAAATAAAACATAGGAACCTTGTTATGGAGAGAGTGAGAATTCACTAAATAAAATGTGACAAATCAGATAACTCTTTGGGGAAGCTTACCTTTAGTCTTCCTGTCAGGAATGAGGGGAACCTTAAGCCCAGCTCCACCAGATTCAACCCTGCAACTGCATACCACCCTCTCCCCAAAACAAAGAGAATAGGAAACCCCCCTTAATGAAACCCATCCTTATTCCAGTACATTATGATACAAAAGATGACAATCTATTCCAAAAAATAAAGTCACAAAAAAAAAACAACAAAATCACCCAACCTGAATATAAACTTAAAGTCACCAACCCATGTTATTCAGGGATAGATAAAAGGATACATTTCATTTTTAATTCCTCATTTGTTGCTTATCTACCTCAACAGCAGATAAAGAGGACCTTCCCAAGCAGGGTACATTACTGAAACTGAATCTTACATCATCATATAAACAGAGAATCAAAATAGGGCAGTGTCGGCTTTTTTTTTTTTTTTAAATCACACTTGGAAGGGGCATGGCAATGGATCAACCCCCCCCCCCCCCCAAAGTCATTCAGTTGATAACACTCCAGGGAAGACTTCCAGTAAATAAGATTATACTCCTTGCTCCCCCCCCCCCCACCCCCCACACCACCACCACCACCAGCAAAAGCGTCACATGTAGATCCTGTCTTCAGCTGCTGCTGCCATGTTCTGGCTAGATTTTTTTTTTTTTTAATTTATATTTTATTATTTATATATATTTATGACATACACAGTCATTAATAATACAGATATCCATATCATAAACACATCCATTGTCAATCCTCTAATCCATTACAAAAATAATATACTAATGCATAGACAGGATATCATAATTACCATGAAATTGAGACAGATAACCCTTAATCAATAAGGAGCTTGCTTAGGAAAAAAAATTTTTTTTCAAGGAAAATGAAAGTGTAAGCTTCTCAACATTCAAAAATTGACAACTGGAATCTCACTCTGCTTTATCACCCATTAACTTTTTTGCTTCTAAGAAAGATTTTAAATCTTCTGGCTCAAAGTATATATATCTATTGTTATCGTAATTTACTAAGCATTTGCATGGATATCTAATTAACAAGTGAGCACCCACTTGTTCAGCAAGTGCTTTCATATCTATGAATTGCTTTCGTCTCATTTGAGTCGCTCTTGTGATATCAGGGAAGATCCAAATCTGATGGTCCAAAAAATCTTTTTTAATCTATTTCTAAAAAACAATTTTAGAACATTATCCCTATCTGAGGGGAATACGAATTTGACCAAAACCGTCCCTCTTCTTTCTACCACTTCTTCACTGGAGGATTCTAATATCTGAGAAATATCCAAGGGTGCTGTCTGTTCCTCCAATAAGTTAGTTGACTTTATGAAGTATATTTTAGATATAGGAGGAGAAGCTTCAGATGGTATTTGTAAAATTTCCAACATATACTTCCTAAACTGATCTTGTAAAGATGAAAATCTAATTAATGGAAAATTTATAACCCTTAAATTTAGGTATCTCATCTCATTTTCCATTCTTTCTTGATTCCTAGTATGTAATTTCTCCCCCTGTATTAAATTAACTTGTACCTTTTGTATCTGAGACACCTTTTGTTCAACATCTACCAATTTTTCATTATATTTCTTTACATTTTCCTCATTTAATTCAATACGATGATTCATCTGTAAAGTAATGGTAGTTAATTTTGAAATAGCATTTTCTAGTGTAACAATAGCTGTCCAAACTGAGTCCAGTGTTATCACAGATGGTTTCTGTAAATTCTTCATGGGGGATATTGCAGATGAGTCTATCAACCCAGATTTCATCACTTCTTCAAGTGTACTGGGTTGTCCGACCAATCCTCCCTTCAAGGATGGTTCTTCTCTCTCTGCTGAAGATATATTGGAAGATTCTTCCAATACTCCAGTAGGAGTATTAGCAAGCGATGGTGTGGCTTGTGACAAATCCTGATAGGGTTGAGTTGGAGTTGCCAGGGCTCCCGGACTTAGAGATATTAGCGAAGCAGGCGAGTCTAATCTGGGCTCCTCCGGATGACTTGCAGCGCTTCTCTCGGGAGTATTTTCTGAAACTAATCTGAAGAATTTCTCAATTCTAGGAGTTGAGGAAGTCGAGGGAGTTGCAGTTGCCTTCTCCCTCAGGCGTCCTTTCCTCTTAGTATGCGGCATTGAGTACTAAATATTATGTCGATGAGATTTTTCAGCACTTTCAATACTATTAGTTATAGTATACTGTCTTGAAAATGGAGGAGAAGGTAGTGTTAAACAAAATGACATAGAACCTTATTTTACTTACGTAAGGAGAGGTGTAGAAGGATCAGCCGCTCAACAAAGCCGCGCGCGCCTAAGGGGCGCGCGCGGCTTGGGCAACACGCGCCAACGTCGACTGCGCGCCGTGGGCGGGTCGATTTATAGTCCCCACTGGATGACGTCAGACGCGGAAGTGTTCGTGCCCGGCGGGGCAAGACGAATTCTCACCCTCTCCGGCTTCGAATTGCTGTAATTGCAGGTAAAATCAATAAGGTCCTGCGTCTCCAGACCTCCCACGGGCTTTCCTTCACTCCTTCTCCTCAGCTAGGCTCCGGTGGGCGGGTCGATTTTATAGTCCCCACTGGATGACGTCAGACGCGGAAGTGTTTGTGCCCGGCGGGGCAAGACGAATTCTCACCCTCTCCGGCTTCGAATTGCTGTAATTGCAGGTAAAATCAATAAGGTCCTGCGTCTCCAGACCTCCCACGGGCTTTCCTTCACTCCTTCTCCTCAGCTAGGCTCCGGTGGGCGGGTCGATTTTATAGTCCCCACTGGATGACGTCAGACGCGGAAGTGTTCGTGCCCGGCGGGGCAAGACGAATTCTCACCCTCTCCGGCTTCGAATTGCTGTAATTGCAGGTAAAATCAATAAGGTCCTGCGTCTCCAGACCTCCCACGGGCTTTCCTTCACTCCTTCTCCTCAGCTAGGCTCCGGTGGGCGGGTCGATTTTATAGTCCCCACTGGATGACGTCAGACGCGGAAGTGTTCGTGCCCGGCGGGGCAAGACGAATTCTCACCCTCTCCGGCTTCGAATTGCTGTAATTGCAGGTAAAATCAATAAGGTCCTGCGTCTCCAGACCTCCCACGGGCTTTCCTTCACTCCTTCTCCTCAGCTAGGCTCCGGTGGGCGGGTCGATTTTATAGTCCCCACTGGATGACGTCAGACGCGGAAGTGTTCGTGCCCGGCGGGGCAAGACGAATTCTCACCCTCTCCGGCTTCGAATTGCTGTAATTGCAGGTAAAATCAATAAGGTCCTGCGTCTCCAGACCTCCCACGGGCTTTCCTTCACTCCTTCTCCTCAGCTAGGCTCCGGTGGGCGGGTCGATTTTATAGTCCCCACTGGATGACGTCAGACGCGGAAGTGTTCGTGCCCGGGGGGGCAAGACTAATTCTCACCCTCTCCGGCTTCGAATTGCTGTAATTGCAGGTAAAATCAATAAGGTCCTGCGTCTCCAGACCTCCCACGGGCTTTCCTTCACTCCTTCTCCTCCGTTCTGGCTAGATTTTAAGGTCCATGACATTATTTTTGTTCCAATAAATATTGCATATGGTGTACAATATATTTTCGCTGCTTTGTAAGCTTTCACACTGCTAATGCACAAGACAAACTTCCTGGCATTCACCCCAGAAGTGGCTGCTAGTTTGTTACTGACATTAACCATAAAGCCATTGGGTTCCTGTTTGGTTAATAACAATTTGAAGTTATGTAACACTTATCACCTTTCTGTAAAGTGTGCTTGGAAACCAGCTCTGTCATTGTATGAAAAGCAGCAGTAGCAGCAGCAGGCATGAAGCTGTCTGGTTCAGGAAAATGTTGCACACCCACCATCTCCTTATGGAAACAGCTCCAGAAAGTAAAGAACGAGGGGCCACCATGACCATAAATCAGGTGAACCTCCGTGTACAATAGATCACTTAGCAAAGAGGAGCTGAACGATATACATACCGCAATATAATGAAATATAGCAAACTGCATAACGAGACCTTTATATCATCCGCTCCAGAGTCAAATATATCATTGCCTGAAAAATATATTGTACATAAAATATAATGGCCTTACATGATGTCTCCCATCTAGCTTTATAAGGGTCAGAGGGGAATCTGGCAGAGTTATTTTTATGGTGGGGATTTTAAATAGTGAGCTGTGCAGAGCGATTCATTATTTTAGTAAAAAAAAAAAAAAAAAAAAACATTTTACATTTGCACTTCCATTACAACTGATATAGGTGTCTGAATTATAAAGCAGGTGGAAATATTCAGCAAGTCAGGCTGCTTAATTGATTCGAATTTTCAGGTAAAAAAAAAAAAAAAGTTTTCCAAGTTCAGTGGTAAATCCATCTCCCTTCTCAGTGTGGTACGGCAGGAACGATTTATAAGAGCAGCCATAAAGCACAGAAGCTGCCCCCCAACATTGAAAGCCAAAACGAGGCTTGTGAATTTCCAGCGGATTGGTTCATTAAGCATTGCTTTGCTGGATAGTTGCTTGCGTCTCCAATTCCTCTCCCCTACTCCCTGGCAAGAAGGATCTGATGTGCACTTCTCAGTGACCCGGACTGGGCCACTGTCGCAGACAGGATGCTGGGCTGCTCAATAGACTACTGATCTGACTCAGCCTATGTTCTTACGATACAGCACAACCTCTTGGTATAACCAGGCCTGGGCCAATGGTTTTTCTGAGAAGTGCTGCATAGCATTTCAAGTTATTTTAGGTGAACAAAAAACTCTGCATGCTAAAAAAAAAAAAAACCCTATTGCAAGAATATGCTGATAAGAGTTGGGCTATGCTGGTGTGGAGGGAAAGTGGGGAGGGTAGAAGTACAGATAAAGTACATCATTCCTTTTGCAAATGACTGTAAATATTGATGATTTTCTACTGGGAAAAGGTAATCTGTATGCCAGCTAATTCACCTGATAAAATCCACTACCTCAAAACCTGTGTTTTGTCCATTCTCTGCTAAAATTACGCTGGCTCTTGGAAAGTGAACCCGGAACTGATTGAGATTTGCAATCCCTGCTTCATAGATGAACCTCAGAGAGCACTCCAGGCATCATGGGGGAGGGGGGGGGAGCTAGAATTTGGCATCTTCATATACCCGTATCACAAAGCTCTGCTACTGGTGGGGTGCAGCATTCAGTACTTCAGCGGGCCAGTGCTGACGAAGTGCTAGGACAGTGTTATTCAAGTGCCAACACAGCATTTCCCTGCATACGATATACTAGCTGCAGGGAATAGAGTATACATGGAATAAAACAATGACTATTGACTTCCATTGAAGTACAGTTCAGTTCAGTATGGTGAATGTGCTGATTGGGGAGGTTTTTTGCCTCTAAGAAATAAAAAATATAAAATAAAATGAAATGCTTAACTAGCCTTAAGGTAGATTTATAGAGTCTGCAGTGCCTGCCACTTTTAATAATATTAAGTGTTCTCAATGGCAAGACATTTTGGACTACATTAAATCAATGCTTTACTCTAATGCAAATCCCCTACAGTGAAAATCTTAGCATTTTGCAATGTGCATCAGAGCAGAGGGCTGGTGGCAGCTTTATGAAAAGATTTCCACACCTCATGCAATCAGCTCACCACTCACATACTAGCTTCTCAACTAGTCTTTTGGCCGCTCCTGGTTTTTGAAGCCCCTAAAAGCTAGGGTCTTTCAAGATCCAAAAGAAAAAGGTCACTGGAAAATACCTGGTGCCATCCACCTCCCTCCACACGACTTGCCCAGTGTTGCAGAAATCTTCATTAGGACCGCAAGATTTGAATTCTCGAGTCGCAGGAGTTTCCTCAACACATAGCGCACACTGCTCCAACCACTAGGCCACCAACATGTACAATGGACAGGGATGGGAAAATTTCATAAACTTAGGTGCCAGTCAAAATCTTTTAGGAGCCAGAGAAATGCTTGTTTTTGCTTTTATTCTTTTGGCTATTTTGGTTTGGTTTTTCTATCTTTTTTCTTTGCTCTCTCTTTCCCTATTTCCTCAGGCTTCATGTCCCTCATCCTTCCCCTCCCAGGTTCTCCTTCCCTCCAGTTATTCCTCCTGCTTCCTTGGCTCTGGCCAACCAGTAACAGCTCTTGTGGTTTCCTTTCCTTGGCTCCTCCCATCTATTTAGCACCAGGCGCTAAATTTTAACTACGTGGGAAACCTAGCTCCTTGAATTTTTCCAGCCCTGATAATAGGTACGTATGAAGGTTACCCACTTACTATGTCACAGCCTATTTTTCTAACTGGAGATCTTGGCACTTGACCCTAAAAGCTTCTTGTTCCAAACCAAGCGGCTATGCTGCTGAGCTGAAGAAGCAGCGCCCTTAGTGGCGCCAGTAAGAGAACCATATCTACTTCAGCCTGGTTGTTTATATTCCTCCCCTGTCACAATACGGCCCGTTGCACATATTCCATAATGCACAATCCAATATATAAATACTACACATACAGAAGCGAGGCACACAAGAGCCAAGGCTCCTGATGTTCCTAGTCCAGTCTACTATCCAAGCAGCATCTTCTCCTATGCACACATAGTTGTTTTTTTTCATTCACTCTTCTTCCCTCTCCTCTTACAATCGCTTGCCCATGACATCTAATCAATTCACATTACATTCCTCAAAATATGATTGTATCTGGAGAAAAGTAACAAGATCAATTGCCAACACTTTCCTGAGAATGCCCACTGGGCTGCCAGGACTGGCTGCACTCTCCATCAAATCAAGTTTCACTTCCAGGCTTAGGCTCTCATTTGCATTGCTAATTAGGTCCAATTATTAGATGTCTTTTAATTAAGTTTATCTCTTATGGCCATTCCTCTGTTTGCCAAGAAAGCTTTTAAGCCTGTACATGGCAGGACCTGTGCTAGCTTTTTTTTTTTTTGGTGCCCTATATTATTTTGCTGCCCCCACCCCCATCTCCGCTTTCATTCAGTCTCTGTCTCGGGCCACCCAAAAAAAAAAGGTCCAGCTCCTTCCAGTGACCTAAACTTAAAAAAAAAAAAAAAAAAAAAAAGTCACCCACCACCTCTCCTAGAACCCATGGCCAGTGCAAGAGTATCAAGTGTCCTAGGCAAACCTTACACCCTTGGCATTTCCCCCTCCCCATACACACAGTTAAGAATTATGCATTTATAATAGATTTTACATGAAAAAGAATATTCACAGTATAGGCTACCGAAGGAAAAATACCACAACACGTATATTATATTTACATGTCTTACTATGGTGTCAACCAGAATAGCCTACAAGAGAGACACTTGGAACTTGTTATTGCATTAGGGTTATTGTAATGCGTGATAGGTGTAGAAAGCCATGGGTAAATTACAATTAAAATATAACAAACCTACTGCACTAACTGCTGGCACTTAAAAAGTAACCAGCTTACCTATGAAAAGGCAACACTGCAAATATTGTACCTAAAAGACCAATACAACATCTGTTAGGAGACCAGAACCAACCAGGCTGCTATAGATTACTACACACTAGCAGAAGACCTCTCCTCGGTCACGCATGCAGAACACAGGCTGACCCTCACCAAATACAGAAAAATAGAAACCATAAAGTAATAATAGAAACATGCAGGCAAAAACTGAACTAGAAACTACTACAAGTCAGACTCTATATGCAGTGCAACAATGGAAAAACAGACCTAACATCAATCCTCAGCCATTAATCATAATGGTACAAATATACTAATAAAAAGAATATTTCAGAACAGATGATGAATGGAAGATCCAATAATTAAACTATACAGTTTGTTTTTAATTTCCCAAACACCTTTAAAATATTTCAAAACAGCAAACACCACAAAAAATTAAAACTAATAGGGATAAAATAATTCACGCTCTCCATACTTGTGAACTTTTGATTTTCAGCCACTCTGAGATGGTCTTGGATTAGTGGGAGAGGGATGCACAGACTTTCTCTTCCCTCTCTCATATATATATATATATATATATGCATACACCTATATATCTATAGGTATATATATCTAGAGAAACATACATATGCTGTCCCATATACACATGTGCTCAACTTACACATGTTCACACACACACACTCATCCTCTCTCACACATACATGCTCAGATACACACACAAGCTCTCACACATGCTCCCTCTCTCACATACACATACTCAGAAACATAGACACACACATACACACCCTCTCACACACACATGCTCAGACTCACACATGAAGAGAAGTAGCATAGCAGGCTTGGACTCCACCCACTCAGAGAACACTCTATGCTTCAATACCACAACCTTTTATGATATAAACTGCATAATTTACTCCTCAAAAGAACTTAATCCATCTCCCTAGAGCTTGGACTCTGCACTTGTTTCAGTGCTCCTTCTGTCATACACATGTTCAGGCACAAACAAACACACTCCCTCTCATACACACATATTATGATGCTCAGACACACATACACATGCTCACACAAAAACACCAAAGTCTCTCTCGGCAGCCCGGGGCCATTCTCTTCTTCACTTCTGCCAAGGGGCAGGTTGGGAACTGCCTCGTGGTCTTTTCTTCTTCTGGCCACGTGGCTAATTGGGAATCGCCAGGCGGCTCTGCGGCTCTCTTATCTTGGCTGCGCGGCAGGTTGACAACCAATGTGCCCCCCCCCACACACACACACAGCTCTCTCATCTCGGCCGCATGGCAGGTTGGGAACCAGTGGGCATCCCAGGAACCACTGGACAGCTTCGCAGCATTGGCTTCTTCTGGCCTCCTGGCAAGTTCTTGCCAGGTGGGCGGAGCCCTCTTTCTCATCTCAGGTACTTGGTGGATTATAGTCCAGTGGCAGTGGCATTGTTTTCATTTTGGTTGCTGGCCTGCAGTTTTCTCTTGACTTTGGGCCCTGGTGTCTCCCAGGCTACTGCCCCCTTCAGGCTGCCACCCTGTGCAAGTGCAGGCTTGCACAGTGGGTTGTGCCGGCCCTGTGTGCACTCCAAGCTTTCAGCCTCTTTTTCTGGATAAGCTGATAGGGTGAAAAAAAGGCATTAGGCAGACCTTGAATCAGGTCCACGCAGTCAAAGGCTGGTGCACTGTTGAGGCAGCCACAGAGTAACAAACTGAGGCAACTTTAGATTAATGTTAGCCCTGGGACAAGGATCCACCCCCAAGGATCTGGAGTGGTCCATGGTAGTCTCCAAAAGAGGTTGCTGGTAAAGGCCCAACATTCAGGCAGCCTGGTGGAGCTGGAGGATGAAGCTCAGTTGCTGCAGGGCATGCACCTGGACTCTGAAGTGGAATGCTGGTGAAGCAACCTAGTACAATCAGACTTGACCTAAACCTTCCCAGTGAGTAATGGACTGCTGGACCAATGGACGTATTGTAAATAAATCCATATTCTGTAAATAAAAAGACATTGCATTCAAGTAAAGAAAAACTAAATTATGTCCAGGAGTCCCTAACCTGATAACTGTAGACACTATGGAGTCTCCCTCAGAAGTCCCTAGTTCCCAGCCCTTGGGTAGATAGCTGCAGAGTGCCATACCATTCATTACAGCACCTCCCCCACAGGTGGTCTGGAATCAGAAGTCCCTTAGGCACGGGGGGGGGGGGGGGGGGGCGCTAGTCTAGGTGAGGTTAGGGCAGATGTAGTTTGCTTTCAGAAGGGAACGATGTTTATCATCTGTGCTCTCTGAGTTTGGCCCCCAGTCTGACACAAGAGAAGAGAGGCACATGCCTTACCAGCTCCTACAAAAGGGCTGGAAGGAAGAGGGATATTAAGAAGCTTTTACAATTTTTTCTGGGTCTGCATTTTTTATCTGTTCCATTCCTGGCAGGCTGTATACTCTGCTCAGGGTGGTCAGGAGGTTTTATACATCTTTTCAACCAACAAGTTTGGTATTTTTTTAAACCGTTGAAAAGGGAGATCTTTTTCTGCCTCCCCCTCCTTTTCCCTAAACTGGAGACTTTTAGTGACGGTTTCCAGTATAGGCCATCAATCTGTTGAAGTGGAACATCAAGGGAGACAAAAAAACCTCTGGGGACGCCCAACATAGTCTCCACCCCTGGGACACAGGACACTGCTAGGGATGTGATTCGGCCAAACCTTTTGGTTTGGCCTTTGTTATTGGCCCGCCCCGGGAAATTTCATTTTCCCGCGGTTAGGGCCAATTTTTTTCGGCTGTCCCAATTTTCGGGGTTAGTGCGCATTAATAAGAACTAATAACTAATAAGAAGGACATTCCTTCTTATTAGTTCTGTTAGACATTTCGGCGGCATTTGACACAGTCAACCACACCATCCTCCTGGATCGCCTTGAGGATATCGGCATCTCCGGATCAGCCCACAACTGGTTCAGGTCCTTTCTCAGCAATAGGACTTTTAAAGTCAAAATCAATAACAAGGAGTCACCTCTAACAAAATCTTCCCTTGGCGTACCACAAGGATCCTCCTTATCTCCAACCCTCTTTAATATATACCTCCTCCCCCTCTGCCAACTACTGACAGACCTCAACCTAATTCACTATCTGTACGCAGATGATGTACAGATTCTAATCCCAATAACAGAATCCATCTCAAAAGCTCTCACCTACTGGAATAACTGTCTTCTATCCATTACTAATCTACTCAACAGCTTAAACTTGGTCCTCAATGCCTCAAAGACGGAACTTCTCTTCATCTCTTCAAATGAAAACAATCTTCCTCCACCTTCACCGCACAATGCTCACATCACCTGTACGCACGTTAGAGACCTTGGGGTAATAATAGACAATCGTCTAAACCTTAAAAAAATGGTCAACACAACTACCAAAGACAGTTTCTTCAGACTACAGGTTTTGAAACGACTGAGACCACTCTTATTTTTCCAAGACTTCAGGACAGTCCTCCAGGCTCTTCTGTTCGCCAAAATAGATTACTGCAGTGCCCTCTTTCTAGGCCTCCCTAAATCTACCACCAAACCACTGCAGATGTTACAAAATGCGGCAGCGAGACTGCTGACCAACACCAGCCGCGGTGAACACATCTCCCCCGTCCTCAGAAACCTACTTTGGTTACCAGTAAATTTCAGAATCCTGTACAAATCTATTACCCTAATACACAAAACCATCCATCAGCAACTCCAACTCGACCTGGATATCCCTTTCAAACTCCACTCCTCTAACAGACCAACGAGAAATATCCACAAAGGCACTCTGAAATTTCCCCCTACTAAAGCCACTCGCCGCTCTACGACCAAAGACAGAGCTTTTTCAATTGCAGGCCCAGCTATCTGGAACAATATCCCAGCAAATCTCAGATTGGAACCCTGCCTCTTAACCTTCAGAAAAAGACTAAAGACGTGGCTCTTTCACCAAGCCTTCCCAGATCCACCGGATAATCACTAGTTTGAGCCTCACTTCTTACAAGGACTTTGACACACTTCCTCCTGAACAATGGACACTGGCATTTCCTGGTTAAAGCATATGCTCTAACCCGTTAAATTATTCATATCATGTTATATTTATTCTACCTGCCTCTATCTTCCTTCCAGCTTGTCTTTAAGCCTCCAAGTTTTCCATACCTTGTTGATTGTAACTTTGACTTATTCCTTTTCCTTTGTTATCTATTATTTACCAGAATTGTTACCTCAGTTTTACCCTTTGTTAAAATGTAAACTGATCCGATATGGTTATCTACTATGAAGGTCGGTATAAAAAAACTGCTAAATAAATAAATAATAAATTAACCCCAAAAAATGAATGTTCCCGAAATTTTGGGAAAAATCCGCTTTGTTTTTCGGGGTGGCCGAACCAGGATAAATTAGGCAATTTCATTGAATTTGCCTTATTCGTCCTGGATGAATGCACATCCCTAGACACTGCCAGGTGAAGTTCAGGTATTGTGACAAGAGGATCCAAACTCTTTTTTTTTTAAATTTTTTATTTATGCATTTCCATTTACATACATTAATCCATCATCATGAATACAGATCAAGGATACATGCTATATTTAAGCAATAAGTTCTATCTTCAAAAAATACTCTTGTCCTGTACTCCCTATAAAAATAAACATAAGTAATAAATCATGAAGTTAATGCTAGTAGAGCCATCTTTGAAGACAATACCTGAAAAGAAGAAAGAAAACCCTTCTTCCAGGTGAACAACTGATACTGAGTATTTTAGCAGGAATCTCTCTAACTAGCCTCTACATCCCCTGACACAACCTCATGAGGGTGTGAATCAAGAAAAACCTTTAACTGTGAAACCTCAAAGAAGATGTACTTCTGTTGCTGAAATTGGACTTCACATTTACAGGGATATTTCAGCAACATTCTACCACCTTTTTTCTCTAGTTCTGATCTTAATGCTAAGAATCTTTTTCTCCTATCTTGAGATTGCTTTGATAAATCGGGATACATCCAGATTTTTCCATCATGAAATGAAGCCATCCTATTTCTCATATATGCTTTAAATATAAGGTCTCTATCTATAGAAAAAAGCAAATGCTACATGTAACACAGCTCTACTAGTTATTACAGTATCTATGTTAGATTCCAATACATCTGTTAAATTTAAAGATGCCTGTCTTTCTCCAGCATTCTGTACAGAAGCATTTTTTTAATTTTCATAGTATACCTTCGAGAAAGTAGGAAGAGTAGATACAGGTATTTTTAAAACATCTACCAAATATTCTTTTAACATTTCATGTGGGGATATTATTTCCAGTTTTGGAAAATTTATTATACGTAAATTCAAATATTTAAAGGAGTTTTCCAAAGCTTTCAATTTCTTATCATAGATTATTTCAGCTCTGGCAAACTTCTGTTGCCAGGTTTCCAATTTATCAAGATGCTTTTCTAATTGTTGATTCTTAGCTTCAGAATTAGACATAAATAATTCAATATTTTTAAATCTCTGATTTGAATCATATGTTATTCTAGAGAGATTAATAACTGCAAGCTCTAACGCTTTAATAGCATCCCAAAGTGAATCCATGGTGATTGTTGCGGGTTTATCCATCTGCAAATAAGTCTCGGGTTCTCTTGATTCAATTTCCCTCGTTGTGACATGGGTTCCTTCTCCATTTGCCTGAATAGGATCTTGAATTCTAACATCTTGAAAAGAAATTTGTACTGGAGGGGGAGGAATAGTAGAGGCACCGGGACTTAAAGATGTTTCGGTCAGGGAAGATGACACTTGCTCTATGTCATTTCCAGCGACCAGTCTCTCCGGATCTGTTCCTGCTGAGGGGGCAAAAAAGGAAGGTATCCGGGATTGTAAGACCGACGATACAGGGGATGATGTCTGCATCTCCCTGATTTTGGCCTTGCGTTTGGTGTGAGGCATTTATTTACTAGGAATTAATCACCCCTTTATACCTTCCTTACCCAATGCTCAGTTTAATATTTATAACTTCATGAATTGGAGGGATAAGAAGAGAGGGTTGCTCTGTTGGTACTCACTTTTATTGTCCAGATATTCACGAAAACTTTGCCAACAACATAAATTTTCTGGCGTTTCTTCTGGGCAAAGCCGTGCGCCCCTTTGGCGCGCGTGGCTTCGGCGATGCGCCGGCAATGTCGACGCACCACAGGCCGTCCGATTTTGTTAGTCCCGGAAGTCCCGCCTCCGCTGACGTCAGGAATCCAGGAAGGTACCTCGCGAACTCAAATTAGGGCTCTTAATTCTTTGAAGAAAGAAATCGCAACAAAAGATAATTATAGCCCCTCAACAGAGCTCCCTCTCACCTCCTCCTCAAGGGCAGCTCTGCTGGGCATCCGATTTTGTTAGTCCCGGAAGTCCCGCCTCCGCTGACGTCAGGAATCCAGGAAGGTACCTCACGAACTCAAATTAGGGCTCTTAATTCTTTGAAGAAAGGAATCGCAACAAAAGGTAATTATAGCCCCTCAACAGAGCTCCCTCTCACCTCCTCCTCCAGGATCCAAACTCTTATCATCCGTCACCATGGAGAATTAGTCAGTTCCGAGCTCCTGCCTGGAGGGACACATCCACAGAGTTACAGAGCAGTCAAATCCTGGCTCATGTAAATATGAGAACACTGGAAGTAAATGGACACTTTATATATTGAATTTATTGATTCTTTTAAGATAAATTACAGTAAACTTTAATTTAAACACCCATCCAGTGAGTCTTGCCTGGTCTGCATGTGTACCTTTCCCAAAAAGCTATGGTATAACAACACAGGAAATACCATTACTACCTAGGTCAAGAAGGTCTAACTTTACCCCCATAAAAAGGACCCACACCTTGGGGATTGAAGAAAGGGGAATGAGAAGTTTGAAGACAGCCCCATTTATACATTTTTTGTGTGCCCTTGGAAACAATGACAATCCAATGGGACTATTTTGAGATTTTCCATATACTTAGAGAATAGCAGCTTTTAAGATAACAGAAGCATATTCTGCTACAACATATCCATAAATAACTAGCAATAAAATTGTCACTGGGCATGTAAAAAGTACTGATCATTGCGGCCGGTACAACAAAGATGTTTAGGCTTTGTGAAGCCTTCCGACCTTATTAAAATGTGCTAAATATTTCACTAAACACTGAGAGGTCCATATTCAGATATAGCTGGCTACGTAAGATAGCTGGATAAGACTGGCAAACTTAGCAGAGATATTCATGATGCAACCATGCCTCTTTTTTTTATCCAGTTAAATTATATGAGTGTGCATCTCAAAAGATCTCAAGCAGGTTTGCAAACAAGGGAATACAATCTCCAAGAATTATCTCTTTTTGGAGGTAACCTCATGCAGCTTTTTAAAGGATGGTTGAATTTAGCAGTATCCTGTCTCAGACACCCTGGAACACATGCAATACTGCCCTCAAAACTACATCTTGGTTGAAAAAAAGTTCAGCCTGGCACACATTTTAAATCTTCCGTTCCGGGCATGTCACTAAAAGAACGTGGAAATTCCTGAATTTTTATAAATACTGAGTCTCTTCTGGAGTGAAAGGTGAATCGCTTGGGTTCTTGACAATTGCAGTGAACTTTGGATTTGAGTAAAGCTAGGGTCAAACGGGAGTTCAGATTATTGCCGAGCCCATTTATCTACCTCTAATCCTATCTAAATGTTATGCTTTGCCTGAAGGTAATATTATCCAATGCATTTCTACACGTAGGCAACCTGCCGAGCTTGATAAATCGACCCCAAGCATCTTTAATCACCATCAATTTAAGTAGGAGGAGAAGAAGCCGCAAGGCAGACATATTTGTGTGTTTAAATGTTCTGTGTGAGTGAGCATAATAGCTCATATCCAGAAAAGAAGCTGTTTGTTTCTTACGTAACTAGCCAGGCTGATGTTCAGGCAATCTCTCACAGCCGAGTCCTCGTTCTTCAAGCTGCTGGAGCAGACGGTGTTTTTATCACTTTATTTTTATGTCTGTCATTCCATGCACCATTCCACCTCACCTGTGCTTGGTGGGTTTTTTTTTTTGGTTTTTTACAGAAATCACAATATTGGGCACATGGGCCTCACTGGTAAAGAAACAGCTCTACAGCGCTGAGTTTCCCTCCTGTGCCACAATGCAAATAGTCTGCCCCATAGGTCCCTTGAGGATGTAATGGACTTCTTATTTCATGGCTTATGGCAAGTGCAAGAGGGCTCCATTTTGCAGTACTATACAAAGTATTTAATTTCATGATTACATTTGTCCACCTGTACTAGCTAGTGATACCTCTGGTTTGCACAGTCCTCGCATCATCATGGAAGCTGATTTCAAGCCATTCAGATGACAGCAGGGGCCGATATATATATATATATTTTTTTGCTATGGTACTAAATGCACCTTTAAGGCTGCTTAGCAAGGGTGGCATTATAAAGCTCGATGCCAGCAGACAGAACTCAAACTGTTGCAACAGGAGACTCCGGAGAAGCTGTCAGGTAGTATCTGAGGAAGTAAAATGTTTTTGTTTTTATTTTTTTAAGTTTGCAGTCTGCAGCAGACATACCTTTCCCATACTCCCCTGGTTACTTGCTCATGCACACACGAATGAAAAAAAAATAAATGGGGGGGGGGGGGAGAGGAGTAGCTTTATAATATATTTCTAATCGGATTGAATGCTCGCTGTCTGAACTACTAGCGGGATCCCAGCCTGGAAGAAATAAGGCCTTTCCCTCTGAGTTTCAAGCTGCCACTTCCAATTATATCATCTGTGTCACGTTCAAGCAGCATTACTTGGAATCACATCATATGCCTGTTAGGTAAGCAGGAGATTGTGGATAATATCAAAGGGCCTTAGACGGGTTCAGCTAGCAGCACAGTGCCAAAGCCTGGGAAGGAGGAGGAAGGAGACAAAGGTCTAGTCCCCACCACCACCACCAATTTCTCTTTGTGCAGCTCCATAAACTGGGAGGCATGAATGACAATGACCTCTTCTGCTGAAGCAGAAAAAAAAAACCTACCAAACTAGAGATCAGGTGCATTCTATCTGGTGATATCTGTCACATTCCATCCCTGCTCTTAACAGACTTGAGTGCTGACTAAGAGGCAGATAACTCAGCCTATTATAGCTGCTGTTTAAATCTTTAGGCACACAACTGAGCTGATTTATCCATGTTTGCCTGCTGCAATTGGCACACACTTTCTGAAATACTATCAACTGTGCCAAATGCTGGAGAATCAGACCAGGCTTCACCTAATGATTAGGGACATAAGGAATAATGTTATGGGCTAAGAAAGGTATTCAAGGGTTAATCCTTGGTGAATGTTCCCCCTTACAACCCTGGTCTGTTGAGGAGCTTAGGAGGGGGGGGGGGGGGGGGGGGAGGAGGAAAGAGTGAAATATCCAGGCAAGGGGGATGAAGTAAAAAAGAAACAAAATCTAACTAACTAAATAAATAAATATAAATATATATATGAACAGCAATTCATTGTGATTACAACTCCATTAACAGGCCTGAAAAAAGCTATTGCATGTTAAGATGTAAGACGTAAACAAGCTTGATTGATCCACACATGCACACTAAACCTAAAAATAGATATAATCTCATGCCCTGGAAAAGAAAATAAAGCCCAGCCAACACACCTTTCATCTCAGGATTTTCCTTTGTTGTACAAGTTCCATTATTAATTAAATTTAAAAAAGAAAAACCCTACATCTAACTAGTAAAGGAGCACTTAAAATTATATTAAAACAAAAATCTTGTTCTAGTTAATATGTCTGAAAAGCAGTATACATTTTTTTTTTAAAGTCTCTCCCTGGAGGTCATTATTATGCAAAAAATTACTCTAATTAGGTCATGAATATATTCTGCCTTATTCAGTGTCAACAACAGAATAAAAAAAAAACGAATTGAAAGTGTGACATGAATACATCTCATGCGTGTTTGGGCTATTTTATTCTAAAATGCTATTAAAAGATGAAAAGGTCACCCTGTGGGGAAGTAATTGGTTCAGCGCTCTTGTAACTGATTAGTGAGACTTTCATTTGCAGCATTTAGAACTAAGGGGGAAAAATAGGCTTTCTAGACCAAATGGAGTATCTGATATTCACCAAACACGCTCTCAGCACAATACTGGCGGAGAGAAAAGGGAGACAAGGTTGGCTCCAATCAAAACAAAGCCTGTAGACTTGTCTGCTGAAACATTATCATGTGCCTTGTTTTAGGAAAACATTAGAAGGGAAGCAGCATTATGTTTTCACCCTGTAGGTTGGTTCCTGTTTAAACACTGCTCCTGTAGTGTGAGTTTTGACATTTTCCTTTCTCTCTTTATGCAGAAGTGCTAAGATGTTTGCAAAGCGCCTGATAAGCGGGAAAAAGTATGCATGGAGGGCCTGTAAGTGCATACTCCCCCCCCCCGCAGTGTGAACAGGTTCTTCTGAGAGGGATTGGGTTTTGGTTTTTGGGGTTTTTTTATTTAGAATTATACACATTCTTTTGCATTTTCAAATGTGCATACATTATCATCATGGAAAAAGTTAACATACTCTCATACCAATTTTCAAAAGTCAATTTACTCATTTTAAATGCACTTACCAAACCTATTGACAATTCAATAGCAGATATTTAAGGACCTTTGTTTTCAGTTTTTATTTTATTTTGTCTGGGAATTTCAATGTTATAACAAAAAGAGAGTCAGTGGAAAAATGACTGATATAACACACAGGAGAAAAATCCATACAAAAACCATTTTCTACTTTTCTTTTTATTCTAACACTGAAATTCCTATGCAAAATAAAAATTAAAACTGAAAATGAAGGTCCCTACATATATTGCAGCACTTTTCAAAGGCTTTTGAAAATTCTATAACATATGCTATTGAATTGTTAATGGGTTTTACTTGCATTAAGTGCACTTAACATGGGTAAATGGGTTTTTGAAAATTGCAATGTATGTTACATTTTCCTTTGAAAATTACCTCCTATATATTAGCATCTGTAAATATGCATGGGTAGTTTTAATGGGATATTTTTCCAAGGGAAATTATGCATGCCCTTTCACTTTGGAAATTAGTGTAAAGTTTGCAGGTTAAAATACCCACGGATTTTTACACCAATGTGCACAGTTTCAAAATTACCCCCAAAAGAGTAATTTTTTCTCCAGTAAATCAGCCATAAATCTGGGTCTTCAGTTGCTGGATGCATCCATGTGTGCCAAGCAGCCGGAACAGTCCATGTTACCAGTCTATCCCACTTTCCATTAAAGAAAGCAGGGCAAGGTGATATCACTGCTCCTGCTTGCTGGGTAGATGGATGTGATCAGAAGCTGAGCAGCAGGATTTCCAAATTGGTTTAGAAGCAAAATAGATTATTTTTTCAATATACCTACCATGTATCCAGAAAGGAAGGGCCCGCCAACTAGCTGGATGCGTGGACTGCAGAAGCCAATCATGCAGTTTGCATGGTTTGTGTGTGCAACCCAAAAAAAAACAAACAAAAAAAAAAAACTGTCCACCATTGAACTTGTATGATTTTTGCATGCGGTTGTGTCATGCTCAAGAACGGAGTTGAAGATTCTAATTAAAAAAAAGCTGCATACTTTCTTGATGTAGCTGATTTGACCACTTCCATCACTATATTTCACAATGTTGTGTTCTTAAATTACTATAGCACCTAATATATACATACATATTACATGCAAAACTTTATCCACAGATATTCAGTGGGAGACATACACACACTAGTCCTGCTGATTATCCAGGAAAGATATGCATGCAACTCCTCTTACATAAATTTGCCACGCACTAGTGAGAAAACGCAATGATTAGAGCAAAAAGGGTGAATATATTTGAGCCTCGGTCATTTATTTAAAAAAAAAATGTTTTGTCTATAGAAACAGTCATGCTAGGTGAAACAAAGCACTTAAAAAGTTCAGACTGAGGAAAAAGCCTATGATATTTGCTGAAGGCTTAGTTAATCTCTGAAAAGAAAAACTGGGATAAAGTGAAAACTACATATAATACTCTATAGACATTACATTTGTACATTGGAAGAACTACTGAAAAATATTTATTCACTTGCACCAAATATATTCCACAGCTTCAGAGCAATTCTCTATGAAGTATGATATGATAAAGAGTAGGCATAATGTACCACAACATTTTGCAGATATTAATTATTTTGTACACGTCTAGCATTCAAGTGAAATGTTATTGAAATTCAATTGGTTGAAAAAATGTATCAATGTAAACATTCTCCATGAACTTTTTACAGCATGGAAAATATTTTCCCAATAAAAATGAGTTTCTTTTTAATGTCTTAAACATTACAAGCAAGACAATATAGACTTTTCTGCAAGTTTGTTGCACTGCATGCTCTTTAATGTACAACCACTTAAAAAAGTTACTCATGGAAATTTGAATAAAAAGTACAAAAGATGTATGAAAATTTGATAACTCTTGCTTTCAACCAATTTTCAAAACATTTTGAAAACACTTTCTGTTTTACCATCATAAAAGCTAAAAGCATGTTTGTAACTTTTTTTTTAAGTGTTGTGAGATTTTTCTAATCAGCTCAGGTGGGAATTTTATGTAACATAGTTAACTGCAGATTTTTTATATTTCCTTAATTTTTGATGAGGACTTTGCTGTCATGCAAACGACAGCTTCAAACATTGCAGGTACTAGATTAGTTGGATTTCTTTATATACAGGAGGTCAATGAAATATTAAGATTTTATGCACTAAAAGATTTCTGATATTTTCTCTTTTTATTCAGCTTATTTCTAGCTATCCATCATCAAGTTTGGCCTCTATCTCATGTCACAACCAGGTACCCAATTTGAAAAGTGAAAAAGCACTCAGTTGACGTTTTTTTTTTTTTTGTTTTTATTTAATTCAATCATCTCAATGCATGTATTTTGTAAATTTCTTTTCTTATTGTAGCAAATGTTAAGTAAATTACAGTTTAACTTCATCTAAGTGCTTCACATTCAAACTGCTTATTCATTAAGAATGACAGTTTGTTTACAAAAGTCTGACGTTATCAGGCATTACTTTTTGTTCAACACTGGTATATGGTTTCAAGGACTCAGCATTGTGTGTTTTAAATTTATATAATCTATGATTTAAATTTGCATCTTTATAATAAGTAACCCTTTAGAGAGAATTGTCTCTAAACAACCCTCAAGAACTCTTTTATACTGTCTGACAACTGACAGATTCTTCTTCTCGTTCACATATGTACTGTACTCACAACAGGAAATTCTCTATCATTTGAACTGGGGTTTTTTTTCAGCAAGATTGCCTGTATCTGTTCCCAATTCCTTGATAATGTCACACTTCCAACTGACAATGTTTATACAGTAGAAGCCAGATGGGACTGCCAGAGAACTGGACATTTGTCGGGTCATAACAAAAATGCAACAAGTTCTACTGACGGTTGTCCTATAACTTTACTAAAAGTCACATATAACAAAATTGCCCCCCTTTTTTTTGTCTGTGCTTGTTAACTCTTCTTTGACTAGTGGGTTCATTCCCTCAATTTTAAAACAAGCCTCTGTCAAACCAATTTTGAGAAAACCTTCTGATCATCCTTGTTGCAAATTTTCATCCCATCTTGTCTCTCCTATTCTTGTCCAAATTGATTGAGTCTGTTGTGCTTCACCAATTTTCTGAGTTTTTTGATACATACAACATCCTCAACCAACACCAATTTGGTTTTAGGAAGCACCATAGCAGAGAAATTCTGTTAATCTCCTCTGCCGATACCATCCATAGAAGATTTGATAATGGTTTTAAATTCATGCTGATCTCCCTTGATATTGCGGCTGTGTTTGGTTCTGTAAATCACAAAATCTTCCTCAATAGGCTCTCCTCAGTTGGTATTGCAGGCACGGTCATAATGTGGTTTAAATCATCTCTCTCTCTTCATAACCAACAAATTTGTATCAACAATGAAACATCAATGTGGTTCCCAATTTTAACCGGTGTTTCCCAGGGCTCTGCTCTCCCATCTGCACTCTTTAATGTCTATCTCACTCCACTTTGTTGTCTGTTATCAAACGTAGGCCACACTACAAATTGTACACTGATGACAAACAGCTTATGGCCTAAACTCTCTCCAAATAATTCAGAATGCCACAGCGTACTGGCACCAAACGTCATGAACATATTACTCCAGTTTTGCATGCCCTCCACTGGCTTCCTAACAAATTGGCAAATAATATGCTATTAATTGGCCGCCATCATACACGGTCTTCTAAATAATATGAAATCACCTTGGATTTCCTCGGTTTTAAAAATTCCTACCCCAATTTGAAATTTTTGCTCTAGGAAAGGCACATCAAGTGCCTTTCCTAGAGCAAAAAATTTCCTAGGCTCTAGGAAATTTTTGTTTTAGGAAAGGCACATCAAGTAGTCAACATCTACTTGATGTGCCTTTCCTAAAATGTGTTCAACTATGTGAGACCTGTGAGTATGCCTTTTCCACAGTTTTACTGGAACTCTCTACCGCTTGCATTTTGCACCATTTACAGATCTGAAATTGTTCAAGCATGCACTAAAAACATTCCTATTGAAGCAAGCTTTTGAGATTTCTGATTAATTGCACCCCCTTCCCCATTCACTCCAGCTCAAAGTTATACTTTCCAGCCTGGTACCATTTAATATGTTTTCCATCTTGTAGCAGTGCTTATATTTTACTTTGCCTCTACTATTTGTTTTAATTATGTTTTTATTATGTATGTTCTGCAATAACCCACAAACTATTCGGAGGGGTGGGCTATAAATAATTTTTAACAACATAATACACCCAGGAGGGCAGGATTCCCTGGTAAGGCAGCAAGGTTTGAGGCTTTGGGGTTCAGTGGTGCTTAATACATTTAGGCTTCTGCATGTGTGTGTGTGTGTGGGGGGGGGGGGGGTACATGTGTATAGAATCTCGTACACTGGGATGACATTTTCCATTTATAATGTACAGTTTTCAAGGGTCTCATGTAATGAATAATAGTGTACAATAGCTTGATTATAACATAATGTCAACATTGCAAATCATTGCACCCAAGTTATTTTGACTTGCATGTAGGATAAAAAAAAATAGTTCACAATCAATCCAATCAAACTTCATGAGAAACATATAACTAGTCATCTCTTTACACAGCAGGAAAAAGAAACAGTGCACAGCAAACTTCCCTGCTGCCAATCTGTGGCACAGCTTTTACCATTCTAGCTTTTAGTCAATGTCCCTGTACAACCTAGGCTCATAGGGGAAGACCCAAATTAGGGGATTCAATATTTACCCAATAACAGATTATGAAATACAAAAAGCAATTCATTAAGAATCATTGCACAATATGAGCACCATCTTTTTCTCAAGTTGACCCACTCCTCCTCCCCATGATTCATGCACTCCCTCCCTCATTCATTTCGTTCACTCCTACTCCCCATGAAACCCTGATATACCTAGTTCCCCCCCAAAACCACTCTCTTCCCAGTTCATTCTATCTCTCTCTCAAAACCTTTACTTACCCCTGGGCACTGCTCTCCCCAACAAGCTCATACTCATCCCAGACCCCTCCACCCCAACAGACCCCTTAATCACCCCAGTTCACTCCCTCCCTCACCTCATGAAGCCCCCACTTCACTCCCCATCCACAATTCCCATTCTGTGTGTTCACTGCCTGCCCACCAACCAAACCCCATGATCCCAAGTTCATTCCTCTTTCTGCCCCACTCATATCCCCACAGTGACAGTGAAACAAGAGTAGGAGGTGGGCAGCCTTGTAGTGCCTCTGATATGTCCTCCCTCTTCCTCTGCTGGGGACTGAGCATCATGGTGCACTTTGAACCACTTGATTTAAAGCATGATGCTTGGACACATTTATATGAGGAAAAGTTACCTGCATAACTTTTCCCAGATAATCAGAAGGGCTTATCTTCATAAGTCTGCCATTGAATATCCATGGATAAAGTTTGGCGTGCAACATTTCCCAACTATGTTACTATAGTACCAGTCTCTGTGGGTTCAAAATTCACAAAATTGTCAGGTACATGGAGGACTGAACCTGGCCCAGAGGCAAGGGCTGTATTCTCTCATGCAGGACAAGAAAAGTAACAAAATCCTTCCTGTCTCCTCTGTGACCATCTGATTGCTCCCCTGTAACAAAACCTTCCATCTTCATTGCCTTCAATGGCAGACTCAAACTCATGGCCCTGAAATGTGAGTAAAAGTCTCACTCCCTGGAATATGTTGCAAAATTATAAATGTTATTCTTTTGGGTCTACCAGCAATCAATTAACAATAATAAAAATCATCAAAAGGATGAATTACAGGATTTCACAGCCAAAATAAGTAGTATAGCAAAACAAATACACTTTTATATGTCTTCTTCCATAGATAAGAATCAAGATAGTTCTCAAACACCTCAAGTGTCTTCAAATAAATCTTATCAGAACTCATATCCCTTCACAAAGTTCTTCTCTACATCTCAGCAAAGTCCTTAGAAATTTTCACAAAGTAGTTGTGTTGCATATGTCCCCTAGGTGCCAAAGGACACTGCCTAGGAGCCTAGAGATGATGTTTCCATAGCTGAACGGTCTTGTGGGGCTTCGTAAACCAATAGACCCACCAGGAATACCTGCTGACTACCAGATGCAATGTCTCAGGTCTTCCTACAGAGAAGAGCCCACTCCCACTCTGAACACAATGTTATACTGACCAAAGCACACTCCTCTTAGAGGGCCATTCTTATACCTTAACTTAAAGAGGCAACTAAGAACCGTGCCATACTCATTTTGTAACAGAATCACGTACAAAAAAAAGTTGAGGTTAAGTGACAAAATTGAAACTTAGATAAAAAAGGAGCTATAGTGGCACAGGACTATCCCTAATTTGCTGTTTCTCGGAAGATAATCCATTGCATGCACGTTACATGAAGCCACATACTTTGTGACATGGAGATACGTGGCTCAAGGGGATCTCTGCACAGGATACTGAATGGGCTTCAATGGAGCTCACTAATCCTGCGTGATATGAACCTACACAGGTTTTTTTCATACTTTGTCTTTATGAACTGAACAAACCAACAAATACATATCTTCTGCAAATATAAGCTAATAATTTCATAAACATCAGCTTTTAAACTGTTTCATACACTGAAGAAACCTTGATTACATAATGTTCCGCACTGTCCATAAAAGGTGTCCAAATAATCTGAATAGATCACATTTAACTAATGCAGAAAGGAGCTCCATCTCTAAAGTTCACCATATTTTCTTGTGCCAACCAGATAATTCAGGCCAGTACTACATTTCCATTAAGAAGCTATTACCTATCTTGCAGTTAATAACAGATAGCCAAATTCTATTGAATACACATATTCTTAGGCCCAACACTATAGTAGAGACATATCAATACATATTTAATTGGAAACTGGAGTTTGGTTATGCTGTTTTTTATCCTTATTACCTCTCTCAAAAAAAATTTACGTTTTTGGGCAGCCCCATTAAATATCTTAAATGTTCCTTACATAAGCAGCACCACCTGCAATTGTCTAATGTGTCTGACCATACTTTAGTCAACAGAGCTGAAGTAAATATGATTGATATATATGTTTCTAGTAATATGTCACTTGAAATAATAGTGTTTATAAGGATGAGATGATATTTAGTCCAACATGCGTGAAATGAACTTGAAGGACTTTTCATTATCTAAAGCTGCACCCCTGGGTTGTTACATGGAAGTTGCATACCAAAGTTGAAAAACCCTAAAACATGCCTGATTATTCCTACAGGATTTACTATAATAGGATTCATCCCAATACTTCAGCTTAGTGTAAATTAAAATGCTGAACCACTGGGTGAATTGTAAAGTGAAACCTGTTGATAAAGGTCTCCAGGAGGCTTCACATTTCTATATGGATAGGGATGTATATATTAATGATAATACACATCTCAACTGAATAAATATCCTGTTAAAAAATATTTAAAGAATATGGCTGGTGCTCTTAATCCTTTCCTTTCTGGCCTGTACCAAAAGTAGATCAAAACAGAAAGATAAAGAGAAGTTAGCAACCAGCAAATGTAAAAGAACTCAGCTTTGAAAACTCTATATAGAAGTCTGTTTTATTAAGCAAAAACACAAGAAACTGCAACAGCAGGTCAGACCAAGTGTCCATTTAGCCCAGCATCCTGTCTCAACCACTTGCAAGCAGCAAGTAATTAAAGAATAGGGAATGAAGAGGGGAATCAAGATGGCATCCTAGAGGCAAGACACAAACTTTGAGATCTTGCTGGTGTCTTTTCTGCCATGGCGAAGAAGAGGAAGGGAGGTGTGCATCCCCTGCCGATTCCAAGTACCCTCCTACCTTTACTCAGCAGTCTATTTTTCTGTTTGTTACCTCAGAGTTTCTCGCCTCCATTCCTGGACTAGTGTCTCTTGTTATCGAGGTGGAAAAGGAAGCTTATCCCCAGTTTGAATCCGAGGTTTCCCTCAGCCAAGATCAGCAAAGTCTACATCCACAGCTTAAACTGTTAGCTTTTCCTGGAGCTGTATTGCTTGTCAATGCGGCTAACCCAAAAATGATAGAACCGGTAGAGGCTAGAACAGCTGTTTACTTCTTGTGATGCAGAAGCCAACAATAGCTGCCTCGTCTGCCGGGGCTAGGTTGAGATGAGCTGCAGGAGACATCGGGAGATGTACCTTTGGGGTACCTTGAGAGAGGTTATAACATCTATGTGAGTGCTTTTGCTCAGCCCTCCATTCCTAATCTATGGATCTGAGATGTGCCTCTCTCAAATCTATCTGGAATGCTATTAGCACTATGAATAATTAATTATCAGAAAGGCTCGAAGGTATTGAATCTCTTATGAGAGACAATAAAGATCATATTGACAAAGTGGAGCAATCCGTTAAAGTTTTCTCTGAGAAATTGACTGATTGTGAAGGAAGGTTAATGTTAGTCCAGTCTAATAATAAGAGTTTACAAAAGGACAATCTTAAATTACAAAGCAGGCTGGAGCTCATGGAAAACAGAATGAAGCTTCTGAATTTTAGAATCCTGAACTTTCCGCAGTCCTCTCTGAATGGACCCAGAGAATTATTCAAGAGATATATGCTGGAGATTTTGAAGATCTCTCTAAAGGCATTACCATCTCTAAAAAAATATATATATATTATTTCTATGAAATGCAAACTGAAGCTGACAAAAATTCTGGAATGCGCCTTTTCTTCAGAAACAAGGAATATTTGTTTTTGGGCCAAAAAATATGGGGGTTTTTTTTCCAGATGTATCTTTTGAAAATGGTCAGACATATGCAATTCCTGCTAATGAGGAAGGATGTGCTTAATATGCATGGCCAATTTTTTCTTCATTTTCCTTGAAAGTGCCTTGTGAAATTTGAAAATGAACATTGTTTTTTACAATTGAAAAAGTTTTTTGATGCAAAAATTGCAGTTGGTGTTGCTAATACTTCCACTTAGGATTTGTTAAGAAATTCACTGGATTTATTTGTATGCCTCAGAGAATGTTCTTTTTATTTATTTATTTATTTATTTATTTATTTAATTTTATTGTGCAATCTGGCATCTTGATATTTCTGATTCCCCCCAACTTTTATTGTGGGCTTAAAAGAGGATTATTAGAGATATAATTTCTATTTATCACTAAGGGGGTCATTTTCCAAGGTGTTATCGCGGGAGATAAATTCGCAAATCGCGCTAACAGCCATTAACGCGATTTGCGAATACAAATTCGTAATTTTATATTCAGGGGGCGGAGTTGGGGCGGAGCATATGTAAAACGGGAAACAGTTATCGTGTGCCGCGAAACAGCCGCAGTGTTAGCGCGGCTCCTATCGTGGCTAATAGCTACAACACTTTCATTTGTGTTACCTTGTGCGCTACAGGTTAGTAAAGGGTTATCGTGGTCCACGACAATTCCGAACGGCTCAGAGAGAGAGAGAGAGAGAGAGAGCGAGCCTTGCTATAGTGCCTATGCCCTAGACAGGTATTTGTAGCCCTATGGGAGGGCCACCTAGTAACTCGAGGTGGGGATTAGGTATGAGCGTAGGGGGTTGGGGGCCACTTTCACATTCAACATGAGACGTACGGAAAGAACAGTGGTCTCTAGTGAAGATTTGCTGGCCGTCGGAGTGAGGAAACTCACTCCAAGAAGAGATTTGGGCAACGTTCTCTCCACCTAGCTTGTTGTTGCCCAGGTAGAGTGCAGCACCTAGGAGTGGAAATAGGCTGTTTGGACACTTTCGTGTACTGCGAAGATTCATTGGTTGATTTATCGCGGTGCACAATGTTTTCGCGATTTGCGAATCCATTTCCGCGAATGGCGAAAACATCGCGTCATGCGATGTTTCCCCGCTGCACGAAAAATGCCTTATTTGCATGGGACACGCCCCCTCATGCGTTACCACTGCGATATTGGAAAATGAGGCCCTAAATTGTATTTGTTGATTATCTCCATAACCTAATTTCCTAAATAAGCATTACTGCATTATTATCATTTAAAATTGAATATATATATATATATATATATATATATATATATATATAAGAATAGAGAATGAATAGAATGTGTCAGGTTATCATATGTTTTCAGTTTCTAGCAGTTCTGGTTTAGTAACATAGCTAAGAAAATAATAGCAGATAAAGACCAAAATGGCCCATCCAATCTGCCCAGTTAAGATTTGTCCAGGTTTGAGTAGATGTGCGTATAAATTTCCATATTCAATCCAACTTCCTCCTACCCATGTCTTTTACCTAACCTCTCAACCCATTTCCTACCATTGTTTTCCATTTGTCCCAAACATTCCCCAAATCTGTTAGAGTGATGACTTCTACTGGCTCCAATAGTAGCCATTTCAGGCCTTGCCATCTTCAACATTTCTTCTTAAAAGACCAATATTTAAGCCAACATCCAGACCCTCTTCCATGTCTTATTACTAAATTTTGTAATAATCCCCACAGCCAAAAAGGTTAGTAAGGTTGCTATAAAAAAAAAAAAATCAAGTCTCCTCATGCTCCTTGAGTTTGGGGTTCAGCCATGGCCTCCTCCATGCAGATTGCCCCAGCCCTCTGGGAAGCCTGATGCTGCTGTACCACTGCTGTTCAGGACTGGAACCATCATCCCAATGCCTTCTTGGAAACATAGTGAAGTCATACCACTGCTGTATTGGGATGAACTGCTGTTCATGGAGGTAACCCCAGTGCTTGATTACCATCCTCTTAGGAAAGAATTCCCAAATCTATCCTGGTGACACCCCCCCCCCCCCCCCCACACACACAGTTAGTCAAGTTTTCAGGATATCCAGAACGAGGATGCATAACATAGAATTTTATACATGTGAGACCCATAGTATGTGCAAATCAGTCTCATGTATATTCATTGTGACTTTGGGAAGTCCTACTCTTAGGGGATGCATTAAACCCAGGGCAACATTCCTGATTGCTAGGCTAATCAGCCTGTGATTGATTTAGCTTCCATAGATTTGTCTAATCTTTTTTTCTTATTTGGTTATGCTATTTGCTTCCATAGTGCAGAGAAGCAATCAACTTCATAGGTTATCATAGGGTAAAAATCACACAATAATTCAAAAGAGGTATAGTCACCTCTTTCCCTTCCTTACTAGTTTCTGTTAGGTATTTTTTTTAACACAGACTTCTCACATCATAATTTATGTGTTAGTAAATATGATGTATCTAACCAGCAGTATTAGTAGCTTGGTGTGGTTCATTGCCAGGGCCTGTCAAATAGGGATGTACTGTCATTTTAAAATGACATTAAAACATACATATTAATTATAGCATTATGACATTTCCCATCTGAAGCAAAACAAAAAATTTTAGCGTGGGCTATTATAAAATATGCTCATTGGAAAAAAAAAAGTACACAGGTTGTAAAAATATAGCGCATGCTAAATAAAATGAATGAAATAATATGCAATGGGTAAGCAAAACAGAAACATCAAATTCAAAGCAAAATGACATAAAAACCTGAATCTAAATATTTTTTTTCCTTGTACACCCCTACTCTATTGAACTGGATGATTTCTGTTCCATATAAACCCATTCAGTGTCTGTTAAATTCGATGATCCATAGGCTATTTCTGCGGACTGCCTCTTGGCCAGCTGTGCCAGTGCACCGCATCCTAGCACAGAGGGCGATTCACTGTGTGCCATGCCACCACCTGCGGGGGAGGCGCTGCCAGCTCCAGGCCAGACACGATACTTCTCAACATCAGGGGAGGTTCCTGCTCTGTCCCAATTTCGACAGCTTCCTCCACGCTGCTTCCTGGGCTTCCATAGGCACACGTGTGCCCGACTGAGCTCTCTTAAAGGGCCAGTGACGGGGAATCCAGCAGAGGTGCCTCCTGATGACATCACAGCTCCTGTTGGGTAAAAGGCCTTCCTGGACATCCCTCCAATGCCTCAGCAATAGGTCTACTACCTCTTGGTAGAATGAATTGCCACTGCAGTGTTCCTGGTTCCTGCTCTGGTTTCTGTATTCCATCTGTGCTCCTGAGTCTTGTCTTCGTCTTCTTCGTGGTCAGTCTTCAGAGTCTCTTCTCCCAGCCTTCACTGTCCTCTGTTCCTGCCTGTGTCTTCCTGCCTCCTCTCTACTCCTCATTCCCCTTGGATGGATCTCTGTGTTGACCTCAGCTTGGACTCTGAATCTGCTTCTCCTCCACCTGCCTCAGACTACTGCCTGGACATGGACCTTGATTGTTCTCTACCTGCCTCTAATAGAACTCCGTCTGCTCTGACCACAAGCCTGAACCTGGCCTGTCCTCTCACCACTTCTTCTTTGTAGTGGCTTGCAATGCTTTCCTTCTTCATGGATCTTCACCTACTCAGAGGCCTGCACCTGTCCAGCCAGCCCTGGCACCCGAGGGCTCAACCTAAGGGGAATGAGGCTGGTATTGGTGAAGTTTCTGTTGGGCCTCTGCTTCTACCAGCTTTGCCTGCTGACAGTATAGACCTGTGGGGCTCCTTCCTGCAGGTTGCTCCAACTCTGCCTTGGCCTAAGGGTCCACTTCTACAACAGTGTCGAATAGCTGCACTGTGAATTCAGCAAATATGAAGAATTGGAGGAAATGCTACTAATTATAACAGAGACTATTTGCTCGTTCTTGATGTTGACTATATATGGTACTTGTTCAATCTCTACAAAGAAAGAAGGAAGAGGAAATGTAGTAAAGGTTAAAAGTTAAAATGTATTTACCTCCTTTACCGAGTCCCTAGGCAGTTTACAATACAATTTTTTTTTTTCAGTTTTTTAGGTTTTGGGAATAGTGCACACTAAAAACGATAGAAGGATAAACAAAATTTTGTGGGGGTTTTTTTTCCTATTGTTTCATTTTGAAAACTAGATAAAATGGTAGACATTGTTATTGTCTATGTCATTTCAAATGACATAGACTTGCCAACCTCGCTCCTCTCCCCGCCCCCCTCCTATCCTCACCCCTTCCCTCGATCCACCCTATACGTCCCCCTTTCTAATTAAGTCATGACCCGCCCCACCTACCATGTTGCGGACTCCTATATCAGCCCCAATCACTGATCAATCAGCTGTTTAGCACTTGCTTTGTAAATTCGTTATATTCGTGCTATCAAGAAATGTTATAAATAGTTCTATTAAGTAATCTCTTTTACATATACAAATTCGGTCTGTAATGTTACACATTGTTCTAAGGTTAACTGTATGTATTAAGTTGTTTTCATGTAAACGGAGTGAAGGCAGATGTAAAAGATCCAAATAAATAAATAAAATAAATAAATGAATGCAGTTCCTAAATGACAATGTAGTGGTTCTCTGCCCTTATTACTTGAAATATTTTACCAATGAATTGAGTATCAAAGAATAGACATTTATTTTCTTTTAATGCTAAATTGGGAATTTTAGTGCCAATCTGGGGGGTGCTTTTGACTCCATTCTTCATGCTTTTTATTCACTACCATCCTTGATGGCAGCCCTGGACAACTGCAGAACCCTTGGTCATGAAAGCTGCTGGAAAGTCTCCTTCATGCCACTCTATAGCCAGTAGGAATTGCAGCACAAGCAGTAGCCTTCTTCCTTCCATTCCCTGGGCTCAAGCACAAGGATTCCACGGCATAACCCAATGTTCTGCTGGACCCCTCAGCCAGAAAAATTAAAAATATCAGTCTCTGCGGCCAAAAGCCCTGTCCTAATCTAGATTTTCAGGTACAATCACTAAATTAGTCAGCATCTCAGTGAGTCCAGAGAGCTTTCTTGTTATCCTGTCAGTTTCACAAAATCAATTACTGCATAATTTGCAGAGGGTTTCATCTTTGCTCCATATTAACTAAAGTTGTTTCTTAATGTAATATTATATGTATGTATGATTAGATATATGTATGAACACACCCACTCACACATGCATACAGTTATTTCCACACGCATAGTTATTCCTAATATAATATTATATGTATGTGTGTATATAAATACATACACGCACACACACACATGTATATAGTTATTTCCTAATGTAATATTATATGTATGTGTGGTATATATATAATCTGAGGGATGAGCTTGTCTCGTCATGAAGATCATAACCAGCGAAAAGCGCATGGAGAGATAGAGGCAGAAAAGGGGGGTGAGGGGTCGTGGGCGGGGTTAGGCATGGAGCGTGCCAAGAGCATGGGATGAGGTGGAGGACGTCAACAGTAGTGTGTGCCAGTTCAAACTGTGGCTATGTAGTGGTTGCAGCGTGAATCGGTAACGCGGTCGCTGTTGGTTTGCTTAGGGGTTGGTTGCGGCGAGGCGAGCATGTGCTGGTTTTTCCCTCCCTCCCTCCACTGTTGGTAATTAGTTAAGTTGTGAGGTTTTGCTTGTCGCAGGGTTGGCGGGAAACCGGAGCCCATGCTGTAATGAGGGAAGAAATAAGATTAATTGGGGTGGGGGGGTGTGTCTCGGGCAGTTTGGGGGGGGGCTGCTGCTCGAGCGGGCCAAAAGAGCTTGGGGGGGCTAATGCTCTAGGCCTAAGCTTGCTTAGGGGGGAAGAGGCGAGGAAAGAGGGTGGGGAATGATAACTTTACCACTGGTTGAGGTGGAAGAGGACGGGGTGGGGGGGGGGGGGAGAAAAGGGGTTGAATGGTTTGCAATGTTAATGATGTTATGTTACCCGGACTCAGGTAGTTCAATAAACTGCGACCTATTTCCAATGCCATTAAGGGGGGGGGGGGTGTGAAAGACCTAGATCAAGCGCATGTCTTGCCTACTTGGGTTAATATATACCCGCACGCACGCATGTACACATACATACACGCACGCATGCACACACACACATACACAGTTCCTTTGGTTCTCTCTTTTGGAGGTAAGTTTAGGATTCTTTGCTTTCTCTCCAAAAGAAATACCCCAGTAAACAGTGTCAGAAATATCTATGTATAACATTTTACCAATTATGCTATCTTGTTTCCATTTTTATTACTGACTTTAAATTTTGTTGTGTTTAATGGAAGATGGTTGGGGGGGGGGGAGAGGTTTCAAGAATAATCAATTAACATACATATAATTGTAGTATGCTCCCCCATTCATCCATTTTTAAGTACCCTTAGGAGTCGATATTCAAAAGATTTATGCAGTTCAAATCGGCTTTTAACTGCATAAATAACACTGGTTAAATATTCCCCCTGCTGTTCAGCTACATTTTTTTCCCCACATAAAATGATTGCGCACAAAGATTTAGCTGGACAGAAAAAGGGCTGGATCAGGATGTGCCCAGGGCAGGGTTTTTACACTTAGCCGAACAGCATGTAATTCAGCACTAACCAGTTAAATTTGTGTAGACAACTCTGCTTGCACTAAAAGCTGTCCTTTTTCTGCTGATTGATTTAACCAGATACTCACCCACATGCTTAACTTGCTGAAGGCGGCTGAACACCAGGGCAACGTTAACCAATTAACTTTCTCTTTGCCACTGCTGACCTATTGTCCCCTGTGTTTTCAAAAAGTCAAGAATCAGATTTCAGGTTCTGAATTTCCATCCTTTATAACACTTCAGCACCAAACAATGTATCCAGATTGGTGGTTTAAAACATTTAAAAATGTTTGAGGGCCCCTTTCCCCCATTAAAAAGTAAAACCGGTTGGAATGTGGACTTTTCCTGTTAATTTTAAGATGTGAAGTATTAGTGAGCAAAGCTTCAGATGAGATTGGTTAGTTAGAGCAAATCTGTCTCTAACAAAATAAGTCCTATAAATATCTGTTTGTATTAAATATTTTTATGGATCCTGGATTTATAATATAGTATTAAGTCTGGTGCAAGGAAACTGCTAAAGTTCAGAAAAGGATGCTTTGATTCAAGGTCTAGGATCAGAGCTGTTGAGCTTCTGAATGCTCCTCTTAAATCAAAAGAGGAAACCTCTACCAGCCTTATTACAATCTAAAAGTCATCTTGCAGGCCCCCTAAGGAGTAAAGCACTGAGCAACGTGTGCTGAAAGGAATCCGAAACAAATATGCCATCGGTGGTGTGTTCACAAAAGGACCACAACAAAAATGTCATGGGTTAAATTTACAGAGGCCTAAGATCATCAAGCTAGGTGGAGAGAACATTGCACCAATCTCATCTTTGGGTGAGTTTCCTCTCTCCGTAGATCATCAAATCTTCACAAGAGACCACTGTTCTGTTTGTATGTCTCACGTTGAATGTCAAATTGGCCCCTAACCCCCCTACACTAATACCCAAACCTCACCTCGAGGTACTAGGTGGGACTCCCATAGGGATATAAATACCCATCTAGGGAGAGGGCATTATGGCTAGTCTCTCACTCTCTCTCTCTCTCAGCATAAAACACGCCCCTTTTGCTATCACATGTGATACTTATCGCATTTTGATAAATCCAGGCCTTAGGGTCCTAAGTTTTCAGCTGGAAATTCACCTAAATTGAGGGACCTAAAACTTAGGGGTCTAAATTTGGGTGCTATTCATTTGTCTAGATTTAGCATTCTAACTTGCCGATTCTGTAAGAAACGCAGAAGAACGGGCGCTCCGTGTTGAGCGCCCGCTCACCCGACGCACACCCAGCCACCTCTCCTGGGCATGCATCCTATATTTAAATGAGGGCTCGCGCTAAAAGGAGGTGCTAGGGACGATTATGCATCCCTAGCGCCTCCTTGGCTCAGAAAAGGTGGCTCTGTCAGCAGGTTCAGGAAACCAATGCTCAATTTTATGAGAGTCTGTTTTCCGAACCTGCTGACAGCGACCGGTTAGGAAAATGGATGACGGTAAAATTGAGCATTTGTCCCTAACCAGACTGGCTGGTACATTTTTTATGTATTTATTTATTTTTTTTACATTTTTGGTTCCTCTGACTTAATATCGCTAGGATATTAAGTCAGAGGGTGTACAGGAAAGCAGTATTTTCTGCTTTTCTGTACACTTTTCCGGGTTGGACACACATTTTACTTTCAGTATCCCATGTGACTAATAGCCTCATCAACGTGCATTTGCATGTGATGAGCGCTATTAGTTTTCAGGGGGTTTGGCCACGCGTTTTTGGGGCACTAAACCCCTTACAGTACAAGGGGTAATAGATGCCCCTCAAAAACACGCTGCCAAACCCGTGTTAAACAGTACGTATGGCCGAGCGCACTTTACAGAATTGGCCTGTAAGTTAGATGCCTAGTGATAAAAATCAGTGGTAATAATTTGCCTTAACTCCATTCCCACAGCCACTCATTTTTTTAGGATCCTAAATTTAGGTGACTAGTGAAACTAGGATCTTAAATTTAAGCACTCCGCTCTAGTAAATTTTCAAAGAGAGACAATTTAGGAGCTAACTCCCAAAACTAGGAGCCTAAACTCTGAAATTTATTTTATTTTATTTAGAGCTTTTTTATACCGACTTTCTTGATACAAATCAAATCAACTAGGTTTACAGAGAACAAAGATCTTAACAATAACCATTAAACCAAACCTGATGAAGTAAAGTTACAATAAAACAAGGGAATACAACTGGGAAGTGAAAATGAAGAGGGGGAGAAATCAATACTAAATACAAAAATGTATGTGGGGAGGCTTGAGTGGCTTCCCTCTAAACTATGTCATGTTTATGCGAAAATAAGGCTTGACTAGGTTTTGCAAAAGAAATACTAGGCTTGTATAGGTTTTGCAAAAGAAATGCTAGGTATATTATGCAAACGTCATGCTAGTTTAGGAACAGGGGAAGGCTTGATCGAACAACCTTTATGTAGTCATTCCAGGTAAAATTGGGGCTCACAATTGCCTTCCCCCTCTATGTGTAGAAGTGCTTGTGTTAGGAAAGGGTGTGTGGAGTTCTTTCACCCACATTGTAAAAGGGCAAAGTGTACTTGGCAGAGAATGCATGCGAATTTCATTTTGAAATCTCCACGCATGATTTACAGTATGGACTTTGCACCTGGATAGGTTTTTAGAATTACCCCTTTAATTCACTGCACTCAAATGGGGCTAGGGAGTTCACTGCCAGTTCTTTCTCTATCCAAAGCCCCAATTAATTTGCTTCCATGTTGCTTTGTATCATCAAAGCAGCTGCATGCATAAACTATAAATTGGCATGTGTCAATTTAAAGCCAAAAGGACTGGAAGGCATTTTGTTTACCAAAAATGAGGGAAAGAGGTTGTATTTGGAAGACTTTGTCTTGGTTGTGTGCAAGGCTCAGTGCTGCTACTTCACCAGCAGATTTATGCATATTGTAAGTATCCACCAAGGAAAAACATTGGTGAATTCCACATAATCTTGCAGAAAGATATCATGGATTTCTCCCTCTCTCCCTCCCCATCTTGTGTGTGTTTTTTTCAACAATAATGAGTTCATCCTCTGTTACAAATACCTGTGTGAATACATCACCAACATTCACCTTATTGGCTTAATATATTCCACAGTACCAGGGTTAGAGAGCAGAGAATGCAGATCACCACACCAGATAACGTCCTAAACACCAAGCCCCTATGATTTATCCCTTAACGAGATTGGGGAAGGGATACAGGTGGGGAATATTCTATTTTCTCACTAAGGATACCAGAAAGGTCAAACTAAAAATGCTTTGGGCTTCAAGTTACAACACAAGCATTAGCACAAAATGTCCAGGCAGACAGGAGCAGGTCGCCTAACCAGATATTACACACCTCCAAGAAACCAACCAGAAGCGCATACAAGAACCTGCTAATCACCCAACCGGCAAAAACCACCCTGAGGAAACGCGCAATATCCACAACGGGCCCCACACTCTGGAATTCACTCCCGCCAGACCTTCGCCTTGAACCCTGACACAATACATTCAAAAAGAAACTAAAGACTTGGTTCTTCACACAAGCATTCCCGGAGAACTAAGATCAGGAAGAGCTACCGTATCAGATTAGCCCCTGACCATTTCTGACCCCATGTCGTCCATAAGTTCCTGAAAACTCTCCCCCAAGTTCAATTATGTTCCTTTAATTTCCTTCATTCTCCTCTATGTTTATCTGTTAATTGTTTTAAATAGGTTATAAATGTTTAAATGTTAATTACTATGTTATCGTTATTATGATATAATGTTATTTGTTAAATGTAAGCCCCGAGGCGACAGTTTGGTTTTATTGTACACCGGTGCGATGTGTATATTATACAGGAGTGTCGGTTTATAAAAACTAAAAATAAATAAATAAATAAATATTTTATAAAAAGCCTGCCACTTTACACTGAGGCACCTTAACTTTTACAAAGATGATACTTGACTAAACTTCCATTTCACTTATTATGAGTCCTTCCTGCAACTCATCGCTTTTTCATCACTGCTTCTTACTTAAAATTGTTGTCTGCAATAGACATTTTCTCCTGATCATACTTCTCCCCTCTGGGACCCAACTGCCCAACATGATTACCAAAGAATGGCTCTGGGGGATGCTGAACACGCTTTCAAGCCTTTAATTATGAAGGGATTCCAAATCTCACTCTGGATTATAGCCTTACTTCCACATTAAAAGTGGGGATCTGATCAGTGATCCCAAAGAAAAATGGAACATCTTCCATGATTAAGGTCCAGGGAAGAAAAAATCCATGATTAAAGTAAAGTAGCTCATTTCTTCCTTATGCTGTTCGCCTGAAGTGATTGAAGTATAAAGACCGCTAACAGGCTAGATGCTCTAATAGCATTTAAACTGACCTTACTTGCTACAGTAAGAGCTATTGTAGTCCCTTGAGGGACCTTCCAGTCAAATCAGCCTCCAGTTCAAAAAGAATCATCTGTGATTTGGTGGTAATGCTATGAAGTTTGGCATAAGATAAGAGAGTTTGACAAGGCCTGTAAAAGTCATGGAAGTGCTATGCTTTACTTATAAAAGAAGCAAAACAGGAGGAGGAGGGGGGAAGGAAGAATTTTTCACCATTTGCACATCCCCTTGCACCCAGATTTCTCTGGACAGTTACTTTCATTGGTAGGGTTATAGCGGCAGGATTCCCCATCAAGCCACCTGCCATCTTGGTTTTCAGATACACAAATTGAGAATACTAGGTTGGAGGAATAGAGAAAAAGGAGAGAAAAAAAAAGAAAGCTATGTGAAGCAAATTATGAGTGCAGCGAGGAAGAATAGTAATTCTATCTAAAAAGATACCTTATTTTTCCTCAGTAAGAGCTTCTTTGTCATTTAGGAAATGACAAAGAAGCTCTTACTGTACGACATACATTTCTCTAGTTCCCCCACATGGGGAAAAATTCAAGGGAAATGGATTCTTGCAGAAAATGGATCTTTCTGAGTAAGAAAGTGCTGCAACCCTGAATGCCAAGCTAAGGCACTCAGACAAAAGAATCAGAAGAAACAGGGCAAACACCGAAAAACGAACTGCGTCACCACAATCAGCTTGATTCCGCTTGACAAAGGCCTTGTTCTGAAAAGATCAAAAAGGTTCATATCATCTCATCTCTTGGCCCAGTGACTTGGTGCAGGTGCAGGGATACCATCACTTCTTGTAATGTACAGCTCTATATCGCTAGCTCTCATTTTTGTCTTTGCTTAGATTGGAAGCACTGTCTAAAGATAAAATGCATTTGCAAATTAATTAACTCTGCTCGGCAGTTGGAGTATTAAAGCCTAACACCATATACATAGCAACATAATAATGACATCAGACACTCATACCCAGAAAGTTTCTTATGGTAGTAACTGCCGTTTCCATGCAGGTTACCCCCAAGTCTTAAGTTAAGGGAATCAATATTTACAATCTAAATCTAGCAACTTTCAAACCCATTACGAAATTGTTTTTACAGGGTGAGCAGCTTTCATAATAATTTAGACAATGCTGCTTGAGCATGCTCTGCATTTTTGGACTTGGCTGTTTGCATATCAATATCCCGGACTGTAGAAGTCAGGGCCTAGCATTGCCTGTCGTCTGAATCTAATTCCACCCCCCCTACAGTCGAAGCAGAGAGCGAGGTTACAGTTGTCACAATCATCAGGCTAATTGGTTAAGGGAGTAATCCCTGTGTCTTCTGTTAAGCGTAGTAGCTGCCGCATCGTGCAGGTTACCCCCCTTATGTTAACGGTAGAGGTACTACTAGCAACATTTCAAAATTAAGAGTTCTGATGCTGATGTGATTGATTCTCAGGACATTAGGGGTGAATTTTCAAAGGGACTTATCCGGTCAGTTTTTGAAAATTCACCAGGGCTACATAGCTAAATTTAGCCAGCAAGCTGCAAAAAGCAGCTAAATTTAGTTACTCAAATTCTGGACAGGGAAAGAAAGTTACTGGGTTAAACGTAGGTATAGGGACAGCTGGCCTAAATCTAGGGGCTATCTCTGCACAATGGAACCCGCGATCCTCTCCCTCCCGCCCAATCTGAAAGAGAGAAAGCCCTGACAACCCTGCAAATTACTGTCCCTCCCACCCAGCGCCCTGACAATAAAATCAGTCCCCCCCTCCCCTGTAGCCCACAGTTCTTGGTGTTTGGGTACTTGCCAGGTTCTTGTGGCCTGGTTTGGCCTCTGTTGGAAACAGGATGCTCGGCTTAATGGACCCTTGATCTGACCCAGCATGGCAATTTCTTATGTTCTTATGTCCCACCACTCATTATACAGATAAAAAGTGCACACAGTATTAAGTGATGGAGCAAAGTATGTACATTAATGGCACACCTCCTACGCCTATACCTTTTTTTAAAATCAAATGTACACGTGGTTTCCACACACACAAACCCCTCTAAAACACACTTTCAAATCACCTCTTTTCTCTGTGGTCAAAAGTGTATGTGCTATCAAACTTTCTGAAAGCTAAACATCCACTTTAGCGGATATGGCTGATTTAAGTGGGATAGCTATTTTACCCATGTAAGAGACACCTAAATCCTTTAAAATTTTATGCATTGATCATCAACACGAGTTTCTGTATAATTTTAGATATAAACCCAGATTCTTAAATTCATACACATGGAGGGAGAACAACAGACACTTTTTGAGATCAAAGCATAAAGGTGCATTCAGCATTAATCCAGAAATACTTATTTGCCAGTTCCAGCTTGATTCACGAGCATGGGACATGGAGATGATGTAGTAGAAGGGTATCTGTATTGCTATGTCAAAAGGGGTGAGTATGTCCTAGTTTTACTATTTCATGGAACTGCACATCCATGCATGCAGCCTATCCATTGTGACATGTAGCTGTATGATCACATTAGGTCACGCTCCCTTGTTTGCAATGGGAACAAAGATGGATTTTTTTTTTTAATGAACTCTGTGTTCCCTCAAGGTTTAAACGGCGATATTGAATGGAATTTGTGTATTTGACGCATGTTTAGCTGGCAATCACTGCATTTGCGTTACATTTTGACAGCTTGACAAAAACAGTTGATGTGTGCCGACATTGGAAGTGACGGCATTTTGGGTGCACGCCGGTTTCTTTAAGAACTGTACCGTCAAGGCACGAAACGCACACGATCCCAGCTTAAGCGAACAGAGTAATTTGTGATGCCAGTGAGGACATACGTAGCAATGGGGGTGAGATTATTTTATGGAGCACGTCATTCATAGCTTTTCTCCTGTGCTTGCTTTCAGTTTAATGAGCTACATGAAATGGATGTTATCGAGCGCAGGAGCTACCGCCGATGCAGAATAAATTTGAAACATAGCATTGTGTTGGGTTCCTGCTAAGCACTGCTGCGAAACGTTTTGTCCCTCACATTTAAGGATAATGAAGAGAAATGCTACAAGAGGGAAGTGATTTTTTCTGTTTGCTCCTGAGTTTTTATATGCAAAAGAAAAAAATGACAAAATTGAGGGATCCAAAATAGCTGAAAATAATAAAATATCAAAAGTATAAGGGATTCAGCACCGATTCATTGACCATCCTGCATTAAATCAAGTCATACACCAGTCGTATCTGCCGGCATCTAGCAGTTTTTGTTTCCCTGAAGAAGGATCTCCCGAAACATTGCAATGTCCCGGCATGGTCTGACTGTAACTCTACAGGACTGATAACATAGAAAATATAAGGTCCTAAGTGGGCTCTCTATACCTATGCATATGATAGCTTTGCAAAAATCATCTACTCTGGGATTCCAATGATTAAAAAGTCCTAGCACTTCTAGAGCTGTTTATATCAGTTTGTAGCCTCTAGTGGCACTATATGATTTTATGATTCTATGATGTGAACCGTTGTGATGTTTCTTGCGAATGACGGTATACAAAATTTTTAGATAAATAAATAAATATGAGGTTTCCCCAGAAGTTTCACAAACATTCCCTTGCTTCTCTTGAGCTGAATCCCTTGTAGTTTTGAAAGAAAAAAATGATACATAAAAATATGTTCTAAGCCGCTGTGCTTCAAGACCTATGATTATTAAAGACCTGTGTAAGCTGATAGACAAATATGTCTACTTGCTGCCGGGTCTTATGAAGGTCTTTTAAGCTTACGCTTGTGCTTATGATTGTATTTTCAAAGTTAAATGATTGTGGAGATGCCATTTTGTTGACTGAAGTAAAGGGATGCCAGGTTCTATCATGCATAGGCATCATAAAGAAGATTCAGAGCCTTCCCACTCTAACTTGGGCCCTTTGGCCTAGCAACTCTAACACCTGAATCTTCACCTTCCCATTTCATGCAGCAGCCTCTAGATTTCAAATGTACTTTTTTTTTTTAACTGTTTAAAATTGAAAGCACACCATCCTGATCTTCCCAGCCAAAAAGACCAGTAGGACTTGCCTAATAACATTTAGAGCCAGTTAAAAAAAAGAACACACTATCACATATGGGCCGATACAGAAAGAAGCGCAAGAGAGCCAGCAAGCAACCGCTCTCCCGATGCATGCACAGGCCAGTGTCCTAAGCGCATGATTCAATATTGGCCCGCATGCAAATGAGGGCCCGTGGTAAAAGGAGGCGCTAGGGACACTAGCGCGGCCCTAGTGCCTGCTTTTTGACAGAAGCGGCAGCTGTCAGCAGGTTTGACAGCCGACGCTCAATTTTACCGGCGTTGGTTCTCGAACCCGCTGACAGTCATGGGTTTGGAAAACGGACGCCGGCAAAATTGAGTGTCTGTCTGTCTTCCAACCCTCGGGCCGATTTTTAATTTTTTAATTTTTTTTTATTTTTTGGGCCTCCGACTTAATATCGCTATGATATTAAGTCGGAGGGTGTACAGAAAAGCAGTTTGTTCTGCTTTTCTGTACACTTTCCCTGTGCCGGACAAAATTAACGCATTTTGCTTTCTGTATCGCGCGGGAATGACTAATAGGCCCCATCAACATGCATTTGCATGTTGCGGGCACATGTACCTAGACATTATAAAACAACTGCTAAACCGAATGGAACTTGTGATCAATATTGAAAAAAACAGAATTTCTACACTTAGAACGGAAAAATATGGAAATCATCCAAACTCCAATAATCCTCAAAGACAACCAGAAAATTGAACTAGCTGAAAAAGTACGAAACCTTGGAATAATAATGAACCCAGAAATCAATCTAAAACAACATATATCGCTAAAAGTAAAAGAAGGCTATGGAAAACTCATGATACTCAGAAAACTAAAACCATTACTAATACTAACTGATTTCAGAACAGTACTTCAGGCACTAGTTTTCTCCAGCACGGACTACTGTAATGCCCTTTTACTAGGACTCCTGAATACAACATTAAGGCCACTTCAAATACTTCAAAACACAGCAGCTAGAATACTAACAGGAAAAAGAAGGAGGGACCATATAACAAACTCTAGCGGAATTACATTGGCTACCCATAGAACACAGAATAAAATACAAAGCCTTATGTACCATATATAAACTAATACATGATGAAAAATGAGACTGGCTAAACACAGCATTACGAGAACACGTCCCACACATAAACCTTCGATTGGCAAATAAAGCACTCTTAACCATTCCCTCAGTAAAAACAGCTAGACTAACCCAAGTGAGAGAAAGGGCCTTATCTTTAGCAGGCCCCACACTTTGGAACACAATGCCTCTAGAGATCAGATTACAACGAGATCTCAAAACCTTTAAGAAAAGTTTAAAAACATGGCTTTTTAAACAAGCATTTTATAAAGAGACTAGAGAATGAGAATGAAAATATACAGGAATAGGCAGAAGAATAGCACCAGCACAGCACTATTCTAAGAATGCGCATCTCAATAATCTATGAACTCTACCTCACAAACGTAATTGTAAACTCTATGCATATGATTTTTACCCGTGAACAGTACTTTACAGGTTATACTTGGTCATGACCTACTTAACTAAAGAAGTGATTGTCTTTAACGATTTATTGTAACTGAACCTTTTGTGGCACCTGTTAGAACGTACTATAGTATGCACCCACCTACATTAATTTATGTGCCTACATGTAAACCGTTGCGATGGTATATAACTTAGCGACAGTATAGAAAATATTTTAAATAAATAAATAAATAGTTTATGGGGGGGGGGGGGATTGGCCATGCGTTTTTTGACGCGCTATTACCCCTTACTGTAGAAGGGGTAAAAATATAAAAATAGCGTGTCGAAAACGCATGACCAAACGTGGGCTAACAGGCGCTCCACCGAAATGCATTTTACTGTATCGGCCCAATAATTAGTTGAACCAATTTTACCTGCCCCTTCAGTGTCTCAGCAAGAGGTGATGGATGCTGGCTGGCTTATACAGCAGGTATTCTTGCTACACCTTCCTTGAATATCATACATGCAACATGCTTGAATGCACGCACCTTTTTGGGAAATGTATAAGAGACAAGCAGCATAATGTTTTATTTTGCTAGAAAAGAAGGGGGGGCAGATTTCTCTCTCCCTCATGTTTCTAAGAGCAGGTTGATTATGTGGACTATAACCAGAACTGCCTCAGAGGGAGTTATCTGTCATAGGTTATTTTCCGTCTCCTCCCCCTCCCCTTTTTCAGTCACACAGTCTGACTTTTTTTTTTTTTCAATTCAAAGAAAGTAGTCAAATTTAAGGTTTTGATTTTCGAAGTGCTTTGTGCATGTAAATTACTGAACATCAACGCAGAGGTTCCGCAGGTAAAATTATCCACGGCACTCAATTTCACACTTAATTTTACTCTCAGTCGACATAGGCATTCTAGGGACAGAGCTGGAGCAGGGAAGTTTTTACATGCATACTTTACCTTTTCAAAAATATGCACATAAATCTACATACGCGCAGTTACAGCTACTGCAGATTGAATGTTGTGGGTTTGCCTCCGTGCACATACCCTGCGAATCCAAGATTTTTCAAAGCCTATGTCCACTTTGACAAGTCAGGCTAAAGTCTGTGGCTAAAAAGTACCTGAGCACTTTGTTATTAACATTACCTTCCCTAGGACAACTGCAGCAGAATTTTCTCTAACGCAAATTATTGTAAAGAATGCTGCCATCACATACCATAAAAATATGTAATATAAAACTCTGTGCTTTTTTTTATATTTACGGTTATGCAATTTACAAATTATTTCAACAACTTCTTGAAATAAGAAATATTAAGTATACACAAGCTAAGGAGAAAAATAAAAATTACAAAGAAATAAACAGAAGAAATTATGCATTTTCTCAAGGAAACATGTTATTGAAAGCATGAAACTCCCATTATCACAGGAGTGGCTTCCGGGTAATAACATGAGAAAACAGGTCCCCCCCACTATTATGGCACTACATTAAAAAAAAACCAAAACAGAAAATCCCTTTAAATGAGGTTCCTTCAGGTTCCAAGAGAAAAAGGGATATTGGAGGGTCACAAACCTAACATCAACCCATAGTAATCATTCTCTCTTCTCAAATCATTTTCTTTAGAGTTTTCCCAATGTTGACAAATAGACGCAACAGGGAGAGGAGAAGGGTGCCACCGAAGTTGGGGGGGGGGGAGGGGGGGAGGGGAGAAGATCTGGAATAGAGAGATACCAGACATAAGGATTTTGGCAAATTTACATTTATTTTATGCTGTCAGATGGGCTTGCGCATCTTCCTCTAATGCATGCAGGCTGCTGCCCTAATGAAGTAGTGGAGTGGCTATACGTGCGGTCCCGGAGGGGAGGGAGGAAGACATTCCCAGAGTAAAGCTGACACCCCTATTGTGAAAATAAAAGCTACTTACAAGAAGAGTGTATGTCATGAGGCCACTGATGTAACCAAACAATGGTGTATGAAGCGTCATTCTCCTTATCTGTATCTAGGTATGAAAAAAAATACTGAGATTTTCTGCCATCCTCTCAACTGTGACCTTGAGGGTATGAACATGTAAATGCTCTTATGCTTATGCTTCGCTCACAAGGAAATGGAGACATCTGTTTAGCTTATGGCAGTATTCTGATGTATGCTGCTTATACTTTACTACAGTAATCATGGGATGGTCTGGGGATGAACCGAGTAGTAGATCTCTGTTTAACGGAACAGAGGCCGAGAATTAATGTCACGCTTTCTTTGCAACCAACATTTGAGAGACCTTCCAGCGTTAATCATCTTTTAACCCTACAACATTTTCCTCAAGTGCATTTTCTATATTTCACCTGCTTAATGACTGCCAGCAATACATTTAAATTGCTCCGTTCAAGGAAGCTTTTGAGAAAAAAAAATTACAGTAAGTAACGAGCGATGTTTGAATTGCTTCTCATTCTGCAAAGTGGCAATTATTCAGTCCGGTCAGGTGGAGTCAAACATGCTCAAACAAAACACAATTTGCACAGCTTGGGTAAGCGCAGAATAAACAAGCCTGGCAACTGTAGAAATAATTTATTTCGACATTAAAATCCATCTATTCATCTGTGCAAAATATGAGAAATGCTAGAATAGTCTTTCTAGCCTAGTGCCCATGATGGCTCATCCTATAGGCCAAAACATGGAATCCAAAGACAGTGAAACTGCTTAGCTGTAACGGGTGTTCTCCGAAGACAGTAGCTCACCAGTCCCATGCATGGGTCGAGTGACTGCAAGGAGCACCGAATGGACAGTTCCTTCCACAGCTTTTTTGGAAAGGATAAATGCCTTTTGTTGCCAAATATGGTCTCTTGACTACAGAGATAACAACTCTGAAGGGGAGAAGGAAGGGTTTGTGTCACTGATGAACTGCTGTTCAGAGAAACCCTGTTACAGGTAAGCAACTCTGTTTCCTCTGAAGACAAGCAGTTAACCAAGTTCTACACAAGACACTCCCTAGCTAAAGGTTATCTTCAACAACAAACAAAAAAAAGAGAAAAGCAACAAGAATTGCTAATGGGTGTCACAATTTTGTTGGAGAAAAAAAATATCTTTTGGGGCTTTTTTTTGTTTTTTAAACACATATAACCAGTGGGAAGTTAACACACATTCCACAATCTATATTTTCACTTCTCCACAAAGATAGATTTCTCTTCCAAAGAACTATTTGCATGATTCCTGCTCAGAGCCCTTCACAGCTCCTCTAAGCACCCACTCCCTCTCCTGAAGCTCCAGGTACTCTGAACTTGTGTCCCAGACTGTCTGTGATGAAAGAGCACAGAAACGTCAAGGATCCTTAAGCAGTGGTGTACCTTAACCTTAACCTTAAGTATTTGGCACCTGGGGTGGATATTTCCTTTGGCACACCCCCCCCCCCCCCCCCAAATTTTTAATTTTAAAATTTCCTAAACATCAATAAATATTTCAAAACAAACATCAAATAACACCTAGTAATTAAAACTAATAAGGATTTTAAAAATCTCCAGCTCGCAATATCTGTCATCCTAAGATTGTCATAGAGTGGGGGCACGCATGCACACACAATAAGCTCCCTCTCTCATATACATACAAACACAGACATATCCGCTTGGTGAGTGACAGAGGGAGCATGTATGTATGTGAGAAAGAGAAAATGTGTGTGTGAGAGAGACACACACATACACTTCCTCTGTCTCTCGCTCACAACACAGACATGCTTCCTCTATCTCTCACCCACACATGCTTCCTCTCTGTCTCTCATACACTAGCACACACACACACACACACACACACACTTACATGCACACACATGCAGACAAAAAGTGAACTGAAAACCACAATCCAGATTCTGTATGCAGTGCAATAATGGAAAAGCAGAAATCACTATTCCTCAAAACATACAATCAAGAAAGCAAATGTTGCTTACCTGTAACAGGTGTTTTCACAGGACAGCAGGATGTTAGTCCTCACGTATGGCTGACATCATCAGGATGGAGCCCAATCACGGAAAACTTCTGTCAAAGTTTCCAGACCTTTGACTGGCCCCTACTGGGCATGCCCAGCATGGCATGAACCCTGCAGCCAGCAGGGGCCCCCCTTCAGTCTTATTTGATAGCTACAGGTAGTGCCGAAAAAATAAAACAACAAAACGTTACGAACTAAACACCGCAGGGCGGCGGGCGGGTTTCGTGAGGACTAACATCCTGCTGTCCTGTGAGAACACCTGTTAAAGGTAAGCAACATTTGCTTTCTCACAGGACAAGCAGGATGGTAGTCCTCACATATGGGTGAGTACCGAGCCGAGGATGTCCGAACATGCACCAAATGTACCCAACGGCGTGCAACAGGCACAACAACTGGGGTGGAATTTGGTAGAGGGCATCCAGAACCCCACCGGGCAGGCGGAAGGGTGTTGGTACGTCACCGCCCGGTCCTGCAGGAGTTTAGTGTAAGGCGGTTAGGTAACTAGGGCCTGTAATTCACTAACCCTGCGAGCTGAGGTGATAGCCAAAAGGAAAATCACTTTCCATGTGAGATATTTTAGGTCACAGGAGGGAAGAGGTTCGAACGGTGGTTTCATGAGCTGCCCGAGAACCAGGTTAAGGTCCCAAGAAGGGGCCGGAGGACATAAAGGAGGCTTGATATGGAGTAAGCCTTTAAGAAAACGAGTTACGAGGAGTTGTACCGATATAGGGACATGCTCGACACCTTTATGGAAGGCGGCTACCGCACTGACATGCAATCTAATGGAAGAGGTCTTTAGACCTGATTCTGATAAATGCCAGAGATAGTCCAAAAACCTTGGGATTGGACAGGAAAAGGGGTCAAGGGACTGTGAAGAACACCATGATGTATACCTTTTCCACTTATAGGAATAAGACTTTCTTGTGCAAGGCTTCCGTGAAGCGATCAGGACACGAGAAACGAAAAAACTTACCCGAGTACAGCGGCCAGAGAAAAGTTAGAGGAGGGACCCCTGTGGGGCAAAGTTATTCTAAATAAGTCCATGAGGAAAATTCCTGTCAGGAACGCGTTCAGAGCTCCTAAACCGCGAGGCTACTGCTGCGCGGAAAAAAGAAGACTGAAGGGGGACCCCTGCTGGCTGCAGGGTTAGTGCCATTCTGGGCATGCCCAGTAGGGGCCAGTCAAAGTTCTGGAAACTTTGACAGAAGTTTTCCATGATTGGGTCCATCCTGATGTCACCCATATGTGAGGACTACCATCCTGCTTGTCCTGTGAGAAATATCAATCAATCAGAATAGTAAAACCATATTAAAAAATATACATATCAAAACAGCTGATGAAAAGAATTACCAAATACTAATAAAATATTTCAAAATAACAGACACATCACATCTAATAATTAAAACTAACAAGGATAAAAAAAAATCTCTTGCTCTCCATACCTGGGAATTTTAGATTTCTAGTCATTCTGAGATTGTCATGGACTGAAGGAGAGCGCACAAACTTTAACCCCTCTCACACACATATATACAGGCACTCATGCACAGGCACTCTCTCATACATGCATAGGCAGAGGCACTCTCTCACAGACACCCGCACAGGCATGCTCTCTCACAGAATCCCATAGACAGACACCCTCATACACACACACACACACACACACACACACACCCTCTCATACACAGGCACTCACTCTCAAAGGGCCAATCTCTCACTCTCTCACACACATTTTGGACCTAGTCTTCTTCTGCCAGCACCGGTGAAATGCTGGCGGCTCCGCAGAGCCTCTTCTTCTGCCATTGCCTCCAGGGAAAGGCCGTCGGCATCGCTGGGCCTCTTCTTCTGCCACAGGACCTCACTTTTGCTGGCAGGGAGTAGGAACCCCACCAGCATGTTATTTCTTAGAGCCACCGCGGGACCTTTCTACATGCGGGACCTTTCTACACCGCGGGACCTTTCATCCTTTGTATTTATACTGTATTCACACTTCATTTACTCTATCTCTTTTATATTTATTTTCTATATAATATTTATTACTATTTTACTATGTTTAATTGGTTATCTATTCTATTTGTTCCATCATTATTGTTATTGTTCTATTGTTACCTGTTTTATTGTTCAATTGTTCTATGTAAAGCCCCCTACTCTTTTTGGGCATTTAAAAGTTGTATGTAAACCGGATTGATTTGTAGTTCCTACAAGAACTTCGGTCTATAAAAATTAAAAATAAATAAATAAATAAATGCTGGCACCCCACCCCCTGTTATCACCCGGGGCAGACCACTCCCCTTGCCTCCCCCTTAGTACGCCAATGTCCTTGAATTTTCTTCATTACGCCAAACCTTAGATATCTTCCAAAGGGAATTGTCTGAACACTACCAAACGTTCTATGACATCATGTCTATGTGTCTGTGTGTCTATAACATGTCTCTGTACATCATGTCTATGTGTCTGTAACAGATATATGCCTCCTAGTAAGGGCTAGTTAAGGAGTCCCTTACATGAGAGAAAAAACGGATCTAGGGTATTGCTCTCATGCTCTGGAATTCATTGCCAGAGGATGTGGTTAAGGTAGCTAGCGTACCTGGGTTTTTGAAAGGTTTGGAAAAGTTCCTGGAAGAGAAGTCCATAAACTGTTATTAACCAAGTAGACTTAGGCAATAGCCACTACTTATCACTGCATGACAGCAGCATGGGATCTATTTATAGACATGTGCAGCAGGAAAAAATGTGTTTCATTTTACAATTTGTTTCGTGGGAACTCAAATACATTTCTTTAATTTCAAAAAGAAAAAAATATTTAGTTTGATTCATTTTTGTTTGCCATTAAAGTCAATGGGGGAAGCACAACAGGTAATTTTCAGGCAGTATTGGGCTTCAAAATATGGGTTTTCTAATCAATTGTCTTAAAACTTGTGGGAAGAAATCAACAGAAAGGGGAAAGAACTCCAAGGTACTTAAAAGGACGGCACCAGCAAAAGTGGCATAAACTCTTGATGGCATCTCATGTGGCAAACTGGCACCAAATGTGACATTAATGCATCCTAAAGCAGCATGAAGGGGGATAAGCAGGAAAGGTGGCAGAGAAACCTCTAAGACAGGCACTGATCAAGGAGCCAAGCAGCACAAAGAGTGGCTGGAAGGCTCCAAACACCATGAGAGATGCAAAGCAGCTCCCCCAGACTGGCAAGGGAACTCCAAGGTATAAGGTCTGGGCATGGAAGCAATGTTGAATGGCACAAAGATACCCAAGATGCAGGGTGGAATTTAGATTTTCTTGTAGAATGGGTTTGCCAAATGTAAAAGATATTATCACAATTAGTACATCATAAAGGTTTCTCTAACGGTTGTGGGGTGGCTTTCCAGGAAAGTAGTGAGAGATGATTTAGAGACCATTTCCCACATCACTGAGCTACCCTCAGCCTGTTCCATTTCCTGATTTTAGGGTTTTGTATGAAATTTTTGGCACTATTCTAAGTTTAATCACATTCAGAACATTGAAATGGTTATGCTTGTAACTATACAGTGATGGCGGAGTCAACGACACACACATACAATATAGCCACAAATTCTTTATGTTGTGTATGCTTGTAACTAACCAGCGGGGAAGATAGCGTCATAGAGAGGCTGTGCAGCATTTGTTGTCCAGCTTGTTTTTTTCTCCTATCTGTTTCCTTCATTCAAGATGCCTTCCAAGTATAAGGGGAAGGTTAGGGTCTTCCTTACAGATCCTCTTCCCCCTTCTCGACAACATCCGCTTCATGATCTCATCAGCAGTTAGTGTGGGAACAGAGGATTCTGATGTGCGATATGGTGAGCAAGAGCCAGGATTGCTGGCAGAAGAGGCGTCCCTCAGCCCAGATCTTTGCCTGCCTCTGGCGCATCGTGACTCCCAGAGGAGCATTTCCATGGTGCACAGCGATGATGCACTCACAGTGGATGGGGAGTTTTCTCCAACTCTACCAGCTGGATTGGCTTCTTCTTCCCAGTCCGAGAGTAGTGTTTTTTCTTGTAAACAGGCCATTGAAGCCACGCAGGGGTTGGGATTGTTGACTCTGGGGCTGGTGTTGGGATCTTCTCTGCCCTGTTTATCCTGAGAAGTTGTGGCTGTTGAAGGTGCTGAGTCCTCTGCTGCTCCTCCTCGCCTGAGGCGGTGACTTTAGAGGCTTTGTGGGACTTGGTAGCTGGCTTCGGTAACTCTTTAAAGTTGCTTAACTTAAAGATGGATTCCTTCTCAAATTATCATGAAAAAGTGTTGGATTTGCAGGAGCAAGATAATTCCACTTTCTCTAAAGTTTCTGAAGTTGAAGATTAAAACTATCCAAGAGTTTAATGCTGTTACTATAAAAGATTGCATGGCACTTTCTAGGCGTATTGAATTTTTAGAAAACAATGTGAGACACCTTAATCTGCATTTTCTGAGTTTCCTCAAAGTTGTTGGGGAAATTCCTTCTTTTAATGCTGAAGAGGTTCTTTCAAGAAGTTCTAGGATTAGTGCCTGAAAATATGCCTTCTGTTAATTTTTGCTATTTTCTTCCTAAAAGAACAACTTCTGGTTTGGTCGTAAATGCTGAAATTCAGGACAATTTGTCTAATTTTCTTGAAAACTCTACTTTGGAGTTTTTTGATAGGAGCACTTTGTTAGTTTCCTTTATTTCAACTTCAGATTTAAATAATGTGATGTGAACTATTTTTGGAAATCTCCTGCTTTGTTCTGTGAGGATTTTTCCTAATTTAGTGCAAGTAACAAGTTTATTTCTCTTGGGTTTTCTTTTGTACTTTGTTACCCCTGTAAGTGTGTTATTAAAAGGGGTGAAAAATGTTTTATTTTCTTTCTGCCTGAACAATTATAATCTTTTATAGAGGGCCTGTAAGCCACTTACCTCCTCTCCGGTACCTCAAGTATCTTAGTGCTATAAGTATTATACTGCTGGTTATTACTATGTTATTGCCTTTCTTTGATTATGGGTTTCTTTAGTGTGCTCCCCTTTAGGCTTTTTCTGCTTTGATCTGGATACCTACATTGTAACTCTTTATTTTTAATTAGTAATTTCCTTTTCTATTTTGATCTTTATTGTAGCTATCCATGTGTTTCTGTAACAAGCAATTAACTGTTTGTAATTTAAAATCTTATAAATAAAGAATTAGAAAAAAAGAAATGGAAATGCTTGAGTATATTTCTTCTTTTGCCAGTATGTTCTTCTTCAGAATGAGGGATTTTGCGGGGAAACAAATTCCCATATCCTCTACCTGAGCTAAGGCTGTTGCATGTCATTTATTGGTTTTGCATGAGTTCCCTCTTACTAATTTAACCTTTTATGGATTCAGTTCAGTAAATGGCTTCTCTTCAGCCTCTTTTGTCTTGAACCTCTTAAGGAAGGCCTTTTTGGACAAACCACCCTAGTTTAATCAAACATGCAATAGAGCAGGAGAACCAGGTTGAGATTTTTGGAAGAAAGGAAGACCCATAGAATAGGTTGCTCTGGCAATGAAAACTGACTTTTTTAAAACTTCTTTCAAATATTTGTTTTGGGGATAAACACTCCGGTGTAACAAACCAAGAAGAGATCAAGTGTGGGAAGAACATCCAAGGCTCCAAAATGAGGTTACCAGCTCATGTGGCCAACTGACACTGAAAGTGGTATTAGCATCCTAAGCTAGCACGAAGGGGGAACAAAGAGAAAAGGTGGCAGAGAAACCTCCAAGGTAGGCACTGATAAAGGGACCAAGCAGCACAAAGAGTGACTTCAAGGTTCCAGAGCACCATGGGAGGTGCAAAGCAGCTCCCCCAGACTGGCAAGGTGTTAAATCTGGGGTACAACAGCAAGGCACAGAGGCAAAGGGTGTACAGTCAGGCACAGAAGCAAGGTTGAATGGCACAAAGACCCCAAAGTGCAGGGTGAAATTTACATTTTCTTGTAGAATAGGTCTGCCAAATAGAAAGGTTATTATCACAATTAGTACATCACAAATGTTTCTCTAATGATTGTAGGGACTTTCCAGGAAAGTACTGAGGACTGCTTTATTTAGAGACCATTTCCCACATTACTGAGCTGTCCTCAGCTTGTTCCATTTCCTGATTTTCTCATTTTGCATGAAATCTCTGGCACTACTCTAAGTTTTATCACATGTGTACATCAATATGGTTTCTCTTCAGCATCTTTTGTGATGTGCTAAGTGGGATAATAACTAGAGATGTGAATCGTGTGCCCGATCATTTTAACAATCAGGTTCGGATGGAGGGAGAAAAAAATTGGATCATTAGAGATGTGAATTGGAATCAGTTCTGATTCCAATTCACATCGTTAATTTTTTAGTGAGGCCTGAGCAGATTAAAAAAAACCCCACCCAACCCCTTTGCTCTCCCACCCTCCCGAACCCCCCCCCCAAATGTTAAATTACCTGGTGGTCCAGTGGGGGGGGGGGGTCCCAGCGCGATCTCCCACTCTCGGGCCATCGGCGCCATTTTGGCTACCACTGATAAAAATGGCGCCGATGGCCCGATAAAAAAAAACCCACCCCGACCCTTTACAAATTACCCCTTTGCTTCTCCCACCCTCCCGACTCCCCCAAAAATCTTTTACATGTACCTGGTGGTCTAGTGGGGGGTCCGGGAGCCATCCCTTCAATCATACCCTCGGTGCCGGTGCTGCTGGACTGGTTTCAAAATGGCGCCGATCGCCTTTGCCCTCACTATGTCACAGGGAGCGACGGTCTGGGTTCAGGAGGGTGGGGGAGGGTAAAGGATTGGTTTTAAAGGGTCGGGGTGGGTTTAGGGGTTGTTTTGGTGTGCCGGTTTTCCCGCCCTCCCCCCAAATAATTCCCGTACTCGATTTAACGATTTTTCACGATAAATCGAGGGAATTCCTATTCTATCGAGTCCCTTACCGATTAATGACGATTTTAAAATTATCGAACGATAATTTAAATCGTTAAAAAACGATTCACATCCCTAATAATAACCAAACCTTACGTCTTAAAGACACTCTTTGTGCTACTTGGCCCCTTTATCAGTGCCTGCCTTGGAGGTTTTACTGCTATCTTTTCTGCTTTGTTCCCCCTTCATGTTGACTTAGGATGCTAATGCCACTTTTGGTGCCAGTTTGGCACTTTAGATGCCATCAAGAGTTCATAGCATTATTGAAGGTCAGTGGTAACCTCTTTTAGAGCCTTCAGGTGTTCCTTCCACACGATCTTTTCTTGGTTTGCTATACTGATACTACTTTTTGGATTCTTGCTGGCACAAATTGTGCCAGTGCCAACCTAGCAAATTTTAGACACATTTACATTTATCTGCTCTACCTTTCCCTATACCTAACATGATTGTTTTTATGTCACTGGAGATGTGAAGATTACAACAATGATTTAATGTTATGCCCTGGAACTGTAATGCCCACTGACTATGCCAGCACCACACGGTTGTGTGAAGACCACAGAGAAACTGCTGCAGTGAGTGTCACACTGTCTGCTCTGCACTTCTTCTCTAACACAAACAGGCTTCACAACACAGTCTGTTATGCTGCACTCTCTGCCCTGCCCTCACTACTCACTTATGCCCACTGCTTATACTGTGCCTGCTACCAAGTAAACAGAGAATCAATGACTAATTACAGGTGTACTTAAGGCTTCAATTACCTGACGGGATAAACAAAACAGCAAGCAAGCAAGCAAAGGTCTCCCAGATAACACACTTCACTCACTTCAACTGATCCAAAACGCAGCAGCACGTATCTTAACAAACTCTTCCATAAAAAATCACATCACTCCGATACTTCAATCATTACATTGGTTACCAATTAAATACAGAATACAATTCAAGATCCTGTCCATTATACACTCTCTCATCTACACTCCTAATTCAATTACCTTATGTTCCATTCTCCAGATTTACAAACCCACCAGACATCTAAGATCACTGGACAAAAACCTCTTAGACATCCCATCACCACGACAGGCCCGTCTTGACATCACCAGAAAAAGATCATTCTCTGTCATTGGACCAATCTTATGGAACGCATTACCAGACTCTTTAAGATCCATATCCAACTCCAAACACTTCAAAAAATCCCTAAAAACACATTTATTTCAATCTGCTTTCCATATATCACACACTAAATAACATAACTACTTCTCCATCACACAGGGCACAACATTATTATATATTGATTTATTTTTTATGTAAACTATTCATTGTTTTAGATTTTTATTTTTATTATATATTTTGTAATTTTGAGCTTTTATAATTTGATAATCTTTATGTTCTTTTAAATTTAAATCTTTATTTACATTTGTTTTTTATTTAGTTATGTAAACCGTTTTGATTAAACACTGTTTGTAAAGACGGTATACAAACACTTTTAAATAAATAAATAAATAAATAAATAAATAAATAAATCTGCTATGAGATATAGGTATTCTGATGCAGGGCTGCCTCACTGCCTTCCTCTCTTGTGTGACTGAATGACTTCTGTTGGCACGAGCCTATACTCTACGTCACAGAAAAATACTTTAGCAAGAACTCAGAGAGCTTAGAGCTATGCTTTCATACAGACAATGTCTTGAGAAGTAATGAAGAGCTCTGACATGCTCAGTCTGAAAGATCAGAATGACAGTGTCACTATACCCAGTCTGCAGGGAGAGGACAGCATGGCAAATTGTTTCACTGATATAGCTCAATCCTCTTGTCTCCTTCACAACATGCTCATCCTCCTCTTCTGACTGCCTGCTCTACATTGTATCGGTTTCTAACTGTACACATGCACCCGTTTCTTTCCTATGATTTCTATGAGTCCATTGACTATAATGGCTTAAACAAATCATTCTATTTCAAATGAATGAAACAAATAGGATTTGTTTAATTTGTGGGGGCCCTAAAATTCATTTTGGGGTCCCACAAAATAAACAAATTGGCCCCTATTAGTTTTGTTTTTCTAATTCATTTAAACTAATGCACATGCCTATCTATTTACTGTTTAGGATCTTGCCAGGTCTTGTGATCTAGATTAGCCACTGTTGAAGACAGGATACCGAGCTTGATGGATCCACATTCTGACCCAGTATAACAATTCTTATATTCTTATGTAAATCTTCTCCATTTAAAACTAAAAGACCTCCTGGATTATTCCTTTCTAGAAGACAGAAGGACATTATTTATTTATTTAATAACTTTTATATACCGGCATTAGTAGGAGACATCATGCCGGTTCACATGACAACAAAAGAGTGCAAAATACATTAGAACAGGGCGGTGGGTGAGGAATAACAGCAACAGAGGAGGCAAGAAGATATAGGTCTGAAAACTGATTAACAGTAACTAAATAATAAAAATTCAACAAGTAATAAATTAGAAATGTACCTAGACAGAGAAACCACATGGACTATATCACATTCCCCTCAGCATCCAAGCTATGAAGCTAGAGATTGGATGTTGGGGTACAACAGTAAACCCCTGTTCTGCAGAATGAGAACCAGGTACATTTCTACCTTGATTGATTTCCTCGGCGGCAGCTCCCAAAGAACTGGAAATCAAATGTGTCTCAGCTGAAATGGAGCTATGAGGATTATGGTTTCCTAATCTATCCTGATTTCTGTGAAGGTTTTGGTCACCAGAGGAACAGAAGGATATGCATACAGAAGACCTGTCTCCAATGATGAGAGATCACATCTGCCATTATTCTGCCTCCTGATGTCCTCCTAGAGCAGAAGACTGGTACTATTCTATTCTGTGCTGTAACAAATAGGTCCATCTAAGGTGTGCTTTGCCACTCAAAGAAGATTCCATTCGCTAAAGCCTGATCCATGGACCATACAAGGAGGACCAGATGTCAACCGAGTCTTTCTGCTAGGATGTGGTGTTTTCATACTAGTTACTGTAGATGGCTCTAAGTTCATCCCATGAGAGAGAGCCTAGTTTCAAACCTTGACAGAAGGAATGGGAACCTGTTCCTCACTACTTGGAATGGGAACCTGTTCCTTCCTATTTGGTTGTCTGGTTGGACTATGACAATTTTGTTGGTCATCTGATTACTGAAAGCCTTTAGAGCATTCAGAAATGTGTCTCTATAATCGTTTACTGCATCTTACTAGTTATAAATGCAGAAATGTAACTTTCAGTCACTAGTTTTAAACAAATTACATCATATCCACTGCATAGATGTTTTATTATGATTCTATGGCAAATAAAGAATTAAATAAAACTAAAACTACAAAAGCATATTTACCATGAAAGAAATCTGTTGATCAAGGTAAGGGAGCTAAGCATGGAAATCCTTCCATGGACAGGTTCTTTGAAACATCATTAGAAGAAAAATATGAGGTCTATACTCTAGCTAGATCAGGACTGTGGCTGGGCTAAATGGCACCCGGGTGTTGGCGTAAAGGTATACCACGCTCAAGGACACATTGCAAAAAAAAATCCTGCTATCTGTGATTCCTCCTAATAGTATTGTAGCGACACGAAGTAGGAGGAACCAAAAAGAAGATCTAGTTAAAAAAAAGGTTTTTGAAAAAAAAATTCTGGATGCCCAATAGACACTCACAAGATACATGGTCCAGGCCCTATATCTTGTGCGTGTCTATGCTGGTAGTGGGAGAAAACAGATGCTCGTAGATTTCACGTCCGTTTTCCCAACCTACTTGACAGCCACCTCTCCTGTACGCCCAATGCTGAGGAGGCACTAGAGCCGCACAAATTTTCCCTAGCGCCTCCTTTTTTGCGTAACCCCTAATTTAAATATTGCATAGCATGCCCAGGAGAGGTGGCTGGGTGCACATTTGGAAAACAGGCGCTCAACACCAAGTACCTGTGTTTTATACACAAATCTGCATCAGCCCTCTGGAGTGGCTGTTGTGGAAGCTTACTTCTACTGCACTAATGACAGAGGTGGCACGGTGCACTACACCCATCTTTTACCTGCCCTTTCCAATGGTCCTAAGCCCTAAACTGTTTTGAACCATAAAATCTGGATTTACACTGAGCAACATACAGATAGACAAGGAAAAGAAGAAGCAATTATTTTCTCTGCACCAGGAAGTTTTGTCTACTGGTGTTAAATTTTTCCTACACTGTGTAAATGTTTAATTAAATTTCATGAACATAGATATATTTTTTATGAGCCCAATCAGTAGAGAATTCTCTGAAATAATACAACTTCTTCTAATTTAATAGTGGCTAATATTAGAACCTGATGGTTATGGGAAAGCTCATTGTATATGTAATAGAGAGATATTTGTGCACCTAGTATAATTTGCTATATTCTCCAATTTCAATGTTTTTCTTTTTGGTTTTTGAAAAGGTGCTTCCTGGATTTCAGTTTTAGATTTGCCTTTTCCAATCCAAGCTCTAAGCAAGATATAATTCAGGGACTGAAGACTTACAGTCTATGCTGTACCTAAGGCAATGGAAGGTAAAGTGACTTACCCCAGGTCACAAACTTGCCCCAGCCTGTTGCACTAACCACTAGGCTAATCTTCCAGACCTTAACCTTTTCTTATTGGATTTTCTCCTTCTTTGTGTTCTTGAATTGTTATAGAAATAAAATGTTTAATAATAAGCATGGTAATATAGTAAATGTCAGCAGAAAAAGATCCAAATGACCCATCCAGTCTGTCCAGCAAGCTATTGTTTTTTAAGGGTAGTAACTGCCTCTCAAAACAGGTTATCCTATGCCTTCTATTAAGGTAGCAACTGAAAAGATCCTAAAATACATCATAAAAACTTTATATAAATTTAAATTTATTTTTTTTTTTAAATCACACTTTATCACCTACTAGAGAAGGGCACCAGACAAATAGGCAGCCCCAAATAAGGATACAGCCACACATTTGAAACAATATATCCAGTCCCAAAATTTGTATTTTTATTTTCATTTTCAGTATGCAGTTAAAAAATAAAAGTTTATACCCAAAAACTTGGCACGATAAATGCACGCAAATCCTTTGTAAAACGAAGAAAAGAGTACAATACTTCCCTTATCAGTAGAGTTTTCACAGGTCACGCCATTTTAAACATCAAGCCACCACTGCTGAGACCTCAGATGGCAGACATTGCCACTAGTACTGGAGTAGGTGATGTACTGAAAAAGGGGGTAAAATAGTGCACAATACTGCTACAGGAGAATAACAGCAAATAATTATGGAATTTAATTGCTGGGAGTGAGGTCTGAACTCACCCGGCAATCCAGCGCTGCTTCTGTCCTCTCCACTGGAATTGTAAACTACCCATCGTGTATGTTTTCAGCGCTAAGAATAAATTTAGTTTTGTAGCGCTGGAAGCTTACGCTATGGGTAATTTACGCTTCCAGCGAGAGAAGACAGAAGCAGCGCTAGACCGCAAGGAGTGGGTGATTGAGAACTTGCTCCCAGCAGGATTTTTTTTCTTTGTATGGGGTGAGATGGGGGGGTGGGGTGCGGGCAGGACTACTCATACTGCGGGTGAGTGGGAGGTACTGGGGAAGGGAAAGACACTGCTATCTGGTGTATGTTACCGGGAATGTGTGCGTGTTGAGGGGGAGGAGGCGCCCAACGACCTGTATAAGGAGATGTTTGGGATAAGTGAGTACACGGCCCAAGAGGTCCATATGTAAAATTTGGGGATCGGGAGGGGAAGAGTAGAGTTGCTGGTCCAGATTGTTTATTTTTAGTTTCTTTGCTGACAGTGCCTACTTACCACGGATATCTCAGTTCCTCCCTGGATCGCCCCTTTTTTATCCAGCTAAATTATAGCTGAATAAGTAGTTATCCGGCTATAATTTAGCCAGATAACTTGTGCCATTTAGATGGATAACTTTTGAGATATCCATCGAAATAGCTTTTGAATATGGACCTCATAGAAACATGACGGCAGAAAAAGACCATATGGCCCATCCAAGTCTACCTATCTGTCCAACTGAAATACATTTTGCATGGAATCAAGAATGAACAGAAGGATACAGTACCTACAATTAACAGCAAAACTGAACCATTCTGCCAAACAGTTTTGCGTATTGAAATTATGTTTATTGGGAAGGATGACCCAGTGTTTCATCTTTGACCATGTAAGTATCAGGACTATTCTGTCAATCCTCACTTCAATTGGTTGAATCAGCTGTGACAAAGAGCAAGGCGAACCAAGATGCCAAGCAGATCAAAGGCAAACTGTGGGAGTATGTAATTTCATTAATTTAGCATAACATACTCTAATTTCCAGCACTCATTTAAGATTCAAGAGTCCTCGTGATCTTTTATAACTAGAACAAATGTTTTAAGGAGCTTTTTTATTTTTATTTTTTGAGATTTTAATCATGCAAGGCATGGAACCCAACAGGGACTCCAGATGGCCACCAGCGTTGACCTCCTACTGCAACTCCACTGGAGAACAGCTTTGCCGGCAGCTTGGAGCCCCACTGCCCTGTATAACTTGCAAGATTAAAATCCCTCAAAAACATCAGCCTCAAGTATAAACATTTAGTCCAGCATTACAAATTCCTTGAAATTATTTTCCAAAAAGTTATTAGAATGACTTCCTTTTAATTTGTGTCATTAGCATTTCTTTGTTACATAGTCTTAAGTCATGTCAAGTTGAACAGAAGCAGTTCATACATACGTGTCCATCTGTAAAAGAGAATACTGAGAGCTCTCATATCCAAGTTAAATAAATCTTAATGGCATACCTACCTCTGAATGTACACATTTTCCTCAGAAAATTTAACATAGCTTTTCCTCCCATTATCCTATTTTTCAAAAATGTCACACTGTTCTAGGAAATAGTACTTTTATCTTTAAGATCTAATGTTTTCATTGTATTTGCAAGCTTCCGGGGGGGGGGGTGGGGGGGGGTTGTTTCTATAAAAACATTTTGGATTTTTCAAAATTTGCACGGTCACGAGATACAGAGAGCATGGACAATTTTCAAACCATATGCTTACTTTCACTTTGAAATTTCCCATGCATATGCATTTAGTACATTTGTTCTACTTAACTTTGTTGTCCATACGGAGCTCCTTCCCTTTCAGAGGCTAGATAGGATTCTCAAAGGCCATCCAGTTCATTTCTCCAGGACGGATCAACTATACATATATAATCATTCACTTCAGAGCAGTGCTTATCTATCCACTCTTACAAATCCATTCCAGTGTTAGATGACCTCACATTCAAATCAGAAAATTCTTCATAATATCTAATGTAAATTCTCTGTGCTGGAATTCAAGCCCATTACTTTTTGTCTTTCCTCAGTGGACAGAGAGAACACCTGATTACTATCCTGGTTACCAATTTTATTTATGTATTTTAAAGACTGCTAAACTGTCAACCTTGAAGTTTTTTTCTTTTCCAGGCTAACTCTTTCAACTTTTCCCAGTAGATCATATGGTCTAGTCCAGAGGTTCCTGTAGAGCCTTTTTCACCTCCAAAATTTCATGGACCCCCTACATGAATCTCCTCTCTAATTTTTACATGTAGTTAATTACCATACAGAAAATTGATTAATGTGATCAATAATATGCACTCCAGAATCATTGGTAATGTATAAAACTTACATTAAATAATGAATTTTTTATATAGTCATGCCTGTTTAATGTTACAATGTAAACCGAATTGATCTGTAACTTTGCTACATGAATTTCGGTATATAAAAATGTTAAATAAATAAATAAATAAATAAATACACTTTGTTCTCCCTCCTGCTCTCCCTTTATGAACCCTTAATATTCCTCATCTCCACAAGGTATCTTCTCAGGTACCTTCACTCCTGCCCTGCTTCTCTCCATCTATGAATTCTTCCTGAGTGCTATCCTTCCAGTTCTTTCATCCCTGCAGCCCTTTCTCTGGTTGCAGCCCTTTCTCTGGTTCCATCCCTCCTGCCCTCCTCAATGTGATTACTTCCTGAATGCTCACTCTCCAGACCTCTCCCTTCCCTCCTGCCTTGCTATCCCCCCAACTCATGGCCCCTTCTCTAATATCTTTTGTCCCTTTTCCTCTTGGTGTCCATTCCCTGGTCCTCTCAATACAGCTCTTCCTCCCTGGCCCCTTTCTTAATGGCCAAGGGGTGGATGATAGGGAGGTTCAGGCTACCTCCTACTAAGGTGATCTTACACATTCGCCCAGTTTGCTTACACCCTGGACGGTAAATTTTAAACCTGTGTGCAGGTATCCATGTGTGCGATTCCCGGAGCACGCACATGGCACGCTGATTTTATAAGATGCGTCAATGCGCACATGTTATAAAATCCACTAATCATTCGCACATGATTTTATATCAGCACATTCATGTGTGCACGAATGCCGACTCACGCACATAAGAGGAGAAAATTTACGAGTGCACAGCGGACTCAATAGCCCTAATCTCAGTTCCCTCCCAGTCCACTCCAATAAAGGATTCCCCTAAACCTCCTACCTAACCTGCCTCCTTTTCCCCTATCTGCCCCAACCCCTAAAATCCTGCTAACTACCTTTCTAATTTTTGTTGTACAACTTGCCTGCTCTCTGGAGCAAGTAGCAGGTCGCCCGGACCTGGTCAGCTCCCGGCACACGCTGTCCTGGCCCACCATTTTTCCTAAACCCCTTCTTCGACACGTACTGGAGATACAGAATTTCTACACTTAGAACGGAAAAATACCGGAAATTGCCAAATGCCAATAACACTCAATAAAAACCAGACAATTAAAACTAGCTGAAAAAGTAACGAAACCTTGGAATAATAATGGACCCTGAAATCAATCTAAACAGCACATATCACTGAAAGTAAGGGAAGGGCTATGCTAACTCATGGTACTCAGAAAACTAAAACCGCTACTAACACTAACTAATTTCCGAACAGTTCTACAGGCACTAATTTTCTCCAAGCACGGATTACTGTAATGCCCTTCTATTAGGACTCCCAAAACAACATATTAAGACCACTCCAAATACTTCAAAACACGCAGCTAGAATACTAACCTGAAAAAGGAGGAGGGACCATATAACTGAAACCCTAGCGGAACTACATTGGTTACTTATCGAACACAGAATTAAATACAAAACCCTATGTACCATACATAAACTAATACATGATGAGAAATCGGACTGGCTAAACACAGCATTAAGAGTACACGTCCCACACAGAAACCTTTGATCTGCAAATAAAGCACTCTTAAACCATTCCTTCAGTAAAAAATGGCAAGATTAACCCAAGTGAGAGAAAGAGCATTATCACTAGCAGGCCCCATACTTTGGAATACAATGCCTCTAGAGATCAGATTGCAAAAGATATCTCAAAGCATTTAAGAAAAGTTTAAAAACATGGCTTTTCAAACAAGCATTTTATAAAGAGACGGGAGAATAGGAAATATTTAGAAACAGGCAGAAGAACACACCGGCGCACAGCAATCTAGGATTGTACAGTAGAGTGGTCCACGAACTCTACATCACTATAAACATAATTATAACACTATAAATAGTGAATTTTACACGCGAACAGTACCTCACAGGTACAATTGGTCAATGACCTACCCACTAAACAATTGATTGTCTTTAATGATATATTGTAACCGAACCTTTAGCGGCACCTGTTAGAATGTACTATTGTACGCCCTCACCTACATTAATTTATGTGCCTACATGTAAAACCGTTGTGATGGTATATGAGCTTAGCGACGGTATAGAAAAGATTTTAAATAAATAAATAAATAAATGGCGCGCATGGCCACAGGCATTTGAAAATCCCCATGGCACACAGCACAGCCACGCCCGTATTTCCTGGTTTCTCACGTGCACAGGGATTTTAAAATAGCCCTTTATTGTATAACACAATTTTTGTTCATATTTCACCTTATTAATTGCATTTTGACTGATACTTTTTTGTGTGATATTGCCCTAAGTATTACACCTAACCACCCATGCCTTCCCAAGTGCCTTCCCCTGCTTCCCTCTCAACACAGTTCCATACCAGTGTTTCTTTTATTTATTTATTGGATTTTATTACCCACCTTTTTTGAATAACAATTTCACCCAAAGTGGGATAGAATATATTTGAAAGGTAACATTTAGTCTGAAGGAGACTAAACTTGTCATTCATCAATGATAGGACTAAACTAGGTAAAATATAGAACAGGATTAAACTAAACTAAGTCACCAAAAGGACTAAGAATACAACTCATCTCAACAAAATCAAACAGAGGACCAATTAGATTTACTTACTTATGTATGCAATTTTCTATTCCACTGATCTACCCAATTTCAGCGGATTACAAGTCAACATACACTGTAAATCATAACAAAACCTTATGCAATACAACATAACTACCAAAACAACTAAAAAGTAACATTGCTTTTTTAACAAAACTGAGCAATACTCAGTCTGATAAGAATACAGACATCTTAGTAAAATAATGGTTGAAGAAATACTATTAATAAGGCACCAAGCATTTAAAGTACTCCTGCCCTCTTCCCTCCTAAGGCCAAGTGCTTTCTTGCCTTCTCTACCCAGTGACCCCTTCTCCATCCCTTTCTAAAAGCTGATTCCACTATTTATTTTTTATTTATTTAAATCTTTTCTATACCGTCGTTAAGAGGGGTCTGTCACAACGGTTTAAAATAGGGCACATAAAATAGGATGCTGCAATATATTAATTTACACAGGTGCCATAATGATTTGGTACATAGTTTTTAAACAAAATAATTGGTTTGTGATACAATACTGTCCAGAATTTTCTCTCAGGTTTGAAAATAATGCTATCTTTAAAAGTGTTGCTTTATCTTAGAGTGATGGCGATAAGATAAAGTAAAAGAATAAAAATACAGCCACACACACATATTGATTGTATTGGTGTGTGTTGATGTCATTTGTTTGTACCTCACACTTCGCTGGCTTCACTATTCCCCCTTCTCAATTTGATAAGCTTGCTTAAATAGCCAGGTTTTAAGCTTTTTCTAAAGGTTTTGCTGTCTGTTTTGTAACCTTAACTCTAAAGGCATGGTGTTCCACAGGATGGGTCCTGCCAAGGATAGTGCTCTCTCTCTACTTGTGTTAGTCTTGATGTTTTTATTGATGGAATAGTAAGGAGTGCTTTGTTGGCTGATCTCAGGTTTCTGTTTGGTACGTGTACGCGGAGGGCTGTGTTAAGTCATTCTCCTTTTTCATTATGTATTAATTTATGTATGTGCAAAGTGTTTTGTATTGTATCCTTTGCTCAACGGGTAACCAGTGTAACTCGGCTAGGGTTTCGGTGATGTGGTCTTTTTTACTTTTCCGGTCAAAATTCTTGCAGCAGTGTTTTGTAAAATTTGTAGTGGTCTGAGTGATGTGTATGGTAGACCTAGTAATAGGGCATTACAGTAGTCGGTGCTTGCAAAAATCAGTGCTTGTAGTACTGAACGAAAGTTGGTAGTCGTTAGAAGTGGTTTGAGTCTTCTGAGAACCATGAGTTTAGTGTATCCTTCTCTCACTTTTAAGGATATATGTTGTTTTAGGTTTAATTCTGTGTTGATTATAACTCCTAGGTTCCTATGGCCTTCCCTTCTGCCTTCTGACCCCACACCATGGCCATACTTCTCCCTCAGTACATATTTTTTTCCTCACTGTCAAGTCAGCAAGATAACCAGAGCACATGTAGCTGAGGCCAGAAATACTCCTAAGGGTCACTACCCCTGCCTTGTTTCTGCCTCTGGTCATGTGAAGCAGCAGCTGTTGAAGATGCTGTGGCAGCAATGGTTTCCCCTCCTCCTCTCAGCACAGCTTCAGGACTCCTTGTGGTGGCAATCAGCCACACTCTTCCCCCACCTCCTCTCTGTGATAGTTTTGGCTTCTTGAGGATGCAATCATCCTCCTCAGCTTGGGACTAGGCAGTGGGATTAAGCAGAAGGAACCTTATAGCAGAGCTCCTCAGAGGAAGGATCAGCCTGCTCTATTTCTCAGCAGTTGCACTTTGCTTGCCTCCCTTCTGGTAGACCCTCATGTGATGGTCTCGTGGACCCCAAGGTTGGGAACCAATGGTCTAGTCCTCAGTATCTGGTTCTGTCCTATAAACTTCTTCTTGCCCTTCAATATTGTTTTCGAACTATATTATCCTTCCACAGTACAGCACTTATTATTCCTCCCTTCTTTCCTGAATTTCCAGACACAAAATCTACTGGACTCTATGGCTCAGCAAGTCATGGAGAGGGTCATTATATCTCATCTCTTTGGTCCCTCATGGAAAAGCAAGTCTCTGAACCAGCATATTATTTTCCTAAAATTTTGGGCTGTATGCCTTAAATAATTCTCTTGGAAACATGGATACCTTAACAGAGTGTGAGCAAAGTACTTTCAAATAGGTTGTTACTGTTTTTAAAAAGTGAAAATGTGAAGTTGCAAAATATTTCCCGTATAAACCCGAATCTGACAAACAAGAGAACTAAAAAGTATTCAACAATTTACAATTCTCAAAGTGTTTGGGAAACCTGTGCTTATAATGAGTTTTAGAGCATGAATGATTTATACAATTGTTTTTCTTATTTATTTCCTTTTATTGGCCTTTTGGAAATAGCTTTTTTTTTTTTTCTTTTATCTGTGGCCTCCCACCACTCAGGCTTATTCAGGTCTCTGCTTTGCCATTTGTGGTGAAACAGTAGTATGACTATAAATGCTATTGTTTGACATTTAAAACTCCTTTGACAGGACAGCAGGTGACAGTGTTCTAGTGTTACCAGCTGCTGGCACCGAAGGGGTTAATTTAGACAGAGCCAACTGCTGTCTAAAGAGATTGTCAGAAACTGTCTGTGAAAAGTTTCAGTTGGTTGGCAGCAGCTGGTAGCAAGAGAGTAACATACAGCTGGGGTTAGCCTGCCAAAGTTACTTAGAATTGTCACTATAACTAAGATAGGGCACAGTTTAGTTTTCCGGTTAAATTCAATAGAAAGTAAAGGTTTCTATATAATCCCTTTTCCTTTTTCCCTGCTTGCTGCAATGCAGATTTATATAATATTTTTTTGTTCACTATTCCTCCTTTTTAATAATAAATTCTTTAGTTTATTACTGCTGTGCTCGAGACCGATTGCTCCCAAGTAAATGAGAACCTGGATGATCCCAGGGTTCTGAAAGTTTGGTCTGTGAGCACTTCTCTAGGAACTGTGGGACCCCAGGTTTGTAGACTCACAGTGTCCCTAGAAAAACCATCAAGGAATAGCTTTGTGGGCAGGGTACTTGTCTAAAGGCAAGCAGAATCTCAGCTGGTGGGTGGGTGGTTGTCAGAAAAGGGGCATGGATGCAGATGAGGCCTATGCAGTGTCTACTGGGACCTTCAGGTGGCCACAGATTCAAATCTGGTAGGTGTTAGGGGAAGTGCAAGGATGTTATGTGACACCATCTTTAGCACCCTCAATTGCATAGACATGGATAGTGGAGTCCTAAAGCTTTGGGGACTAACCAAAACTGGATACACATTCAGATCTTTAACATAGTTCAGACCAAGATAAACATTTCCTCATACTTGGGATTGCCAGCGAAGGTTGGTGATGAAATGATACCTCTCTATCTTTTCTTTCCCTTTGCCTACTCTGAAAACTATTACAAGATGTTAAACCTATCCAGTGTTATTTTGGGGATGAGAAATGTTTCTCTCTCACTTCCAAGTATTTTGGGGGGGGGGGGGGGGGAAGAAGAGGGGGAGGAGTTTACAAAATAAAGATATTTGTGTGATCAAATGCTGACATTGAGGAAAAGTTTACTAAAGCTTCAGTAGTTGCAAAAGATATCAAACTCCATTTCCTACACTGACAACATGGGGGATTTTGCTTTTGTAGTGAAGGACACTAAATGGAATGATTAAAAAGACCAAGTTAATGAAATGAAGTGCAGCCAGACTATTCCGAACTATAATGTTCATTGTTTTGAAAAAGAATGTTGGCAATTACACCTTGAACAACTATTGTATTACTGATGAGTTAGAAGGCTCCCTATGAGAGCACGAATTAACTATAAGGTATTGATGTTGATGTGTAAATTGATTTATAACAAAAAATCTCTAAGGTTGGGTTCAGCATTGAGAGTCTATACTCCTCCTAGATCTCTCCACTCCCAAAATAAGGATTTAGAGGAAATTCCATCTATTAAGAATGAACATTTGGGTGAGATCAGAAATTGCACCTTTTCTATGACGTGACCCTATGCTTGGAATAACATGCCAAAACAATTAACATACAGTGAGATAGCTACTTTAAAAAATCTCTAAAAACAGTCATTCCAGCAGGAATTTGGAGGGGAAGTTTAACATGGGGTCCCAGAAAAAAAGGAATTATTTGCATTCAGTTTGAATAGAGTCCAGGTGAAAATGATAATGTATTGTGTTTTAATTTTATGTTATGTGATCGCTTATTGGAAACCCCTTCGATATTATTATGAGTGGCGATATGTAAGTATTTTTAAATAAATAAGGCATATAGTATAAGATCTTATGGTGTGTTTGCTGTCTTTTTTTAGTTCATCTTAACCCATAACAAAAACATAATACTTATGTAGAACTGTTTAGACCCTACAATAGTTTTAACAGAGGAACTTTCTGAGATGGTAGGTTGTAGGGCATTATAGAGGATTGGATAGATAGAAGGGTCCATTCCCCAAAGAGTTAGGTCAGTGAGTTACAAGTATAAAGGGTGACTCAATAGGTCCCCAGGGGATATTCTGAGTACAGTGGACCCTCAAGTTACAACTGGCTTGACTTACAAACTTGGGTCATAACCAAAATTTTAGTTTTCAGTTACAACCAAAGTCTTGAGTTACAACCTGAATGCCGGCCAAGGCCATGTGTATCCGCTCATGCATGTGGTTGCTTCTAATTGGGTGTTTTTTCCTGTCAATCGTGTTTTTTTTGGCTTGGTGGATGGGACTTCTGCTCTGCTGTTGCAGTGATTGGCTGCTGCTGCCGCCAATGAGGCCTGTCCATCTCAGGCGCACCCAGAGCTGCAAATGTTCACAGGAGCACATAGGCAGACCCAGCATGGCATTGCAGCAAGCAACAGCATCACTGGTGACCAAGGAAGCTTCTGTGCGGCAGCAGAAAGGGAGTGGAGCACTCAGCTGGCTACAGCAAGGTATCAGGAGGGGAGGAATGAGTATGCTGGGAGAGGGAAATGAGTGTTTGGGGGGCCAGAGATGTGCTCTTAAGGGGGGGGGGGGGGGAATTCTCCCCCTCCTCCCTTCCTACAAGCCAAAGATGTCAACTTGAATGGTGAGTATTCAGTATGAAATTGTTGTTTCTGGTAGGCTAGGCACATTTTATAACTTTTTGGTGAGTGCACTAGGAAAATATAGGTGTTTCTGGTAATTATGCACATTATACAACCCTTTTTTTTATTATGAAAATATTAGGTAAGGGGGGCTTTGGGAGGTTTGGAATGCATTATGGGTATTTCCATTATTTCTTATGGAAAAAATAGTCCTGACTTACAACCAACTTGAGTTACAACCAGCCTCTGAAACAAATTGAGTTCGTAAGTCAAGGGTCCACTTTATTTGGAATCGATGTCCAGAGGAGATGCTAAGAGGCTCTCACTGGGCCCCTTGAAGGGGGAGTGTTATTTTCCTCACTTTTGCACCCTGTGAGGGAGTCTATACAAACTCCCTCAGATTACAATACCATCCAGGTACAGTGCTACTACTTATCAGGGGAAAAGAGGATATTCCTGGCTTCGTGAGGTCTAAGTGAGTCAGCAGCCTTTTGGAGAATAAGAAGGGATCCCTGCATTTTCTCTCAGTACTAAAGCAGCATAAGAAATGTTTGGTGATTGTCCTCTACTAACTATTTGGGATTTGTCGCAAAGTATATTTGGAGAATATTTTTTGTCTCTTGCTTGTATTTTGTACTGCTGACATTTTGATTTTCTTTGGTAAACTGTACATTTGTTAGAATACAGCACTTAGTGTGGGGGTTGTTATTCATATAAATACTGTGCATATTATACACACACATACATTTTAGTGTGATCCCCTGGGCCTTACATGTGAATCCTGTCCTCCAAAGCACAATTCATGCCTTTTTGCTCAAGCGGTTTCTCAGATGGAGCTGCCTGTGAAGAACAAGTTACACAATCTACATATAAACAGATTAGTGTAGGAAATAGTTATCACCTATTGTAAGCCCTATGTTTCTTGTACATTCTAAACTTTGGAGCCGCGATGCAATACAGTGCGCTCACACGAGCACACTGTTTAACCTGCTGTCGGACGTGGGTAAAATAGGTGCTAATCCACCCCCTAATGCAATAGGGAATTAGTGCCTATTTATGCACATCTGATGCGAAGTGAATGAGTTAGCGCTCATCACAGCAAATGCATGTGAATGAGGCTATTACTCATTCACCGTCCGCATTGAAAAAAATAAATGTGCGTCTCAGACGCACATTTATCGCTCAGATAAATGTGCTTTTCGGTACTTCTTCAATAAAAAAAAAAAACAAAACCTCGGCAGACTGCCAAATTAGTAAGACCGACTCCGGTAAACCCGGCGTCAGTTTCATAGCCGGCCGTCTACCAGTAATGAAAGCGGGCGCTGAAAAGTCAGCGCCCGTTTTGCGCAAAATTTATTGCTCGGCCCCTTTGTTAGAACGTGGCAAACATTTAAGGAGCGAGGATATGATGGAATATTACTGGTTTATTCTGGACAAGTTGTGAATTATCAGTTGAAATCACATATTTGCAATTCCATGGAACATCTCTGCTGCTATTCTGAAATAACCAGTGTAAAATAAAGCAGAAATATAGTCCTGCATTTTCTGGGTATACTGATGGCTCTGACCCAGATTCCTGGAGCTTTCTTGTCAAAGTGGGCAAAACAATTCACTTAGCCTAGTCCCATGCTTCTTACCCTTTTGTGCAATTTTGGTTCTTGGTGAGTGCATAGTTCTTGTTTAGTCCCCGTGCCCCCGTATGTATAGCCCCCATACATCGGTATTGGGGCCGAATTGGTGCAGGGACACACTCAGTCTCGGGCTGAGTCCTAGATTCTATAGCACTAGTTCTTCAACCCTGGGGTGTGGATATCTCCTTGATGGGGGGAGGCTTAACCTCCTGGACCCAAGGCATGCAGGGGAAACGGAGGACCCACTTCAGTCTTCTTTACTCTCCCAAGTTAGCACTCACTGTCCATTGGCTTCACGATAAAGAACAGGCAGGTGATGTTCAAATAAAATTTACTCTTACAAAATAACTACACAGTCCAGTGAGAAGATAAAGTGCAGGAATCTTCACACAACCTGTCGCGAGAATCTGAAATCGCCGGCAGAGAGATAAAGAAAAAAGGGAATCTCCGAATAAGAAAAAAAAAAAACAAACCCACTGAGAAAAAGATAAAAATCACTGATCCAGGAGCCACCGAACAAAAAGAAAACAGAGAAAAAAACTCTTCTCAAAGTAAGGACCGCGCCATCTCTTTGGGCCGCCCACAATCCCTCCCTGTGCCCCTAAGCCACCAACCAGGCTTGCGAGCCGCGTCCTTTGACACCTGGAAGGCCTGCCCACACTGCCCTTTAAATCTGGGCATACCTCTGCGGCGCCGCGCGCCAGGCGTCACGTGCACGAAGGAGCGCGACCTAAGGGGCCTGCCCCTTCGTGCGCCCCTTCGTGCGACCACCGGAGTGCCCATACACAGCGATTTGAGACCAAGCTCTCTTGACTCTAAAGCGCCGACTGGAAATACCTCCTCTACCTGCACCTCCTCGGCCTCCTCATGCAGACCGGCACTGGACCGCGACGATGGAAAGACGCAGCCCCAAGACCGGTAGGCCAGCGCAACCGGCACGCTACCCACTACTTCAGCCACGCCGGAGATTCGCCAGGGCTCTCCCTCCTTCCAATACGGAGCAAGGCACGCAGCTGACATCATCGACAGGCGGTAGAGGGGCCTTTAACTCCTGCTACCTCTCCTGGCGCCCTGCGGGCGTCGTGCCCTTTTAGTCGCGCTCCTTTGTGCCCCCCTCTCCCCTCCCTCCTTCTAGTCCAGGGATATTCAATGACTCACTCTTTCATTACCACCTGATTGTTCAACATTGAAAAGCTCTACTCTGTATATTTCTCTGTATTGAATCTTGCTTTGTTGAAGACAGCCTGCTATTTTATCCTTCATTGTTCTGTTTCCTCCTCCAATAGCTGAATACTAGATACAGAATTTTTCGTGTACTATCTCCCCGTAACCCATGATTGTTAAACACTGAAACAAGCTTTCACTTGCTTCTTTAGAATTCCCCCTCGTCTAAGTCCCCTGCTTTGTGGAGTGCCCCAACTGCAAAAACCCACACCTTTAACCCCCCTGACTCCGCAATCTCATCGAAGCCTAGACACCTCCCGCTGTATCTTTACCAATCTAATCTACCGGGCAACACCCCCAGCCACACCACTTCTTTCAGTTCTCTCCCTCCACCCTACAGACTGCTGCTTACCAGGTACAACCCCCCAGACCCGTATATCTGCAAATCCTTCCCCCTCTTTCTCCTCAATACATTAATCTGTGATTTTCTCCCACTTCCTTTCGTCAGCCCCCCTTTCCTCAATTCTATTCCTCCCCCCTCATACGGCCAGGATTTTTCTCACACCGAAATGTGCCACCTGATCAGCCCTATCCTGCACACACCTGCAGGCCCAAGATCAAAATTAATAGCACTCACCCTCTATCTCTCGCAAATCCCTTGTTGCCCATCCATAATCACACGCCCCTCACCCAATTCCTAGGGCCTAGCCTCTCTAGCCATATCTTTATTTAATTGCACAATCTATCCTTAAAAAAGCCCCATCCTCTATGACCTTCTCACAGATGACAACCCTGACATATGTGCCATTACTGAATCATGGCTAAAAGACACAGATCATGTTTTCATCAATCAGCTCCCCTTAAAGACCTACGACATCTATACTATCCCACGACAAAAGAAAAGAGGGGGAGGGTTACTCCTAGCTGCTAAAAAACACCTCCATCTCAACTCCATCCCTCACACCCACCCCCTAGATTAGAAATTGGGCTCTTTAAATCTAAGACCCTGCAGATCTGTCTCATCTACGCTCCCCCAGGTCTGATTGAACATGACCCATCCCCCATCATAGAATACATAACAGACAACATTAAGCCTGACACACCTGCAGTCATCCTCGGAGACTTCAACCTCCATGTGGGACGTCAACCCCATTACACACCAGCCTGTGAAACCCTCTTGATCACCCTCCAAGCCTTAGGCTTCCGACTACTCATCACCTTTCCCCACATAAAGCTGGCATCACTGCCTTGACCTCCTCTTCATCAACACTCACATCATATCACCCCAACACCCCATCTGCCACCCCCATACCCTGGTCCGACCACTACATTATTAATGCTCCCACCTTACTACCAACACTCCTCATCAACACTCTCCCATTCACAGAGTAAGACCAAGTGCCTCAGCAAGACCAACTAGGCGCTTTCCGTAAGCTATGTATCATCGGAGGATCTTACCATTGCCTTTGACAAAGCAGATAAGACCTAGGACCTCTCTAGCCCAGACACAGCCCTCAATCCTGGAACAACACCAAACACCAAGATAGCCGACGAATTCTGCCCTATAAATACACAAAAAAATACCTCTATCGACTACTGACAAAAAACCATGGTACACTAATGAAACTCACAAATGACCAAACAAGATCTTAGATCAAGAAGAACGCACTTGGCGCAAATAACCCTCTCCCACACACAAGACAATATACAAACACATGCTGCACAACTACCGGCAAGCCACCATCCAAGCCAAAAAGGATTTCTATGCGGCCAAAATCCACAACTAGCAATTCAACTCTAATGTTCTTTTCTCATATGTGGCCGAGCTCACTAAGCCTCCACTCCCCAATTCCCATGAAGAAAACTCTAAAGAGAAATGTGCTGAACTTGCTAAATTTTTCCAGAATAAAAATTGATCATATTCTCCTTCGATTCATTACCAAGCCCTCCTCCACCTCTCCCCTACCTACTAAAGCCAATGGAATCTCTTTTCACTCCTTTGACAATACTTCTACCCTGGAGATAGAAACCATACTAAAAAGATGAAAACCTGCCTCCCACACTGCTGACACCATCCCCTCTAAAACCCTCCTCTCCATACCCACTTCCATTGCCAAAATCCTTGGACCTAATCAACTGCTCACTTTCATTTGGCAAAGTCCCAGACCCCCTTAAACTTGCTATCGTCAAGCCCCTCCTTAAAAACCTACCTTAGACGCCAACGACCCCTCCAACTACCGGCCCATATCCAACCTGCCTTTTGTATCCAAAATCCTTGAAAAGGTAGTCAATACACAACTCTCTGACTATCTTGAAGACCATAACATTCTGTACCCATCTCAATTTGGCTTCCGCAAAGGTCGCAATACTGAAAACCTCCTTCTAGCAATCACTAATACAATTCACATAGGCTTGGACCAAGGAAACCATACTTACTCGCCATCCTAGATATCTCTGCTGCCTTCGACACTGTCAACCACCAAATCCTTCTATCCGGCTGTCAAGATTGCATCTCCGGTACAGTGATCTCTTGGTTCACCTCCTTCCTCACCCACAGAGAATATCTAGTTAAAATTGACCATTCTGAATCCCCACACATCTCCCTCATGCAAGGTGTTCCCTATCCTCCACCCTTTTTAATATCTATCCCTCTCTCTCTGCTACCTAGCTCTCTGACCTAGGACTCAACTTCTTCCTGTATGCGGATGATGTGCAGATCCTCATCCCCATTCAAAAACCCTCAAAGACACTCTGCAATTCTGGGACTCCTGCCTAGCCTCCATCAACGACCTCTTAACCAACCTCCAGCTTGCACTTATGCAACAAAAACAGAAATCCTCTTCATATCTAACAATCCTGAACTTACATCTCAAGCCTCATCCAACGTCCCCACCCCCTCTTGCCATCTGTAAGAGACATAGGTGTTGTATTGGACCAACACCTTAACTTTAAACCCCATATCAAATCACTACTAAAAGGGGGTTTCTATAAACTACACATTCTCAAAAAACTGAAACCTCTTCTCCACGCCCAAGACTTCCATCTAGTCTTGCAGTCCACCATTCTATCTAAATTGGACTACTGCAACTCCCATCCTTCTAGGCCTCCCTACTTTACCATCAAACCCTTACAAATCCTGCAGAACTCCATGGCAAGAATCATCACTGACACCCGCAAAGAGAACACATCACTCCAGCTGTAAAAAATCTGCATTGGCTTCCCATCTCTTTCCGTATAAAATACAAAACCCTCATCGTTCTTCATAATGAACTCTACAAAAACAACCCTGCATGGCTCAAGGAAATGCCACGATTCCATATATCCAATCATCCGTCTAGAGCCACCTTTGCTGGCACCCTCCACACCCCACCCCTCAAAACTGCACATCTCTCCCTCACCAGAGAAAGAGCATTTACCATCGCTGGCCCCATCCTATGGAACTCACTCCCCACCTCCCTCTGCCTGAAACCCTCTTTACTCAACTTCAAAAAGGCATCAAAACATGGCTCTTCCTGCAGGCCTACCCTGATGCCAATCAAACCTAAACTCTCTGCTCCTTCCCACTGCATCTTGCTATATCACCCACCAACAATGATGTATCTTAAGCAAATGTTGACTATGTAACCTATTGAAATGTTATGATTATGTTAATACTATTATCACAGTTCCTATTTATTTTTTCTCACGCTCTCCTACTTCTGTTATTCACGCTCCCTACGCGCTTGCTTTCACCCGGCCCCCCCTCTCTCCCTTTTCCTTCTCTGTTCCCCTTACCCCCCTCCTGTTATATGTAATTCCTTTTCTTTCTCCATGAGTTGATTGTAAACCGGTATGATGTGACCTACGAATATCGGTATATTAAAAGTTCATAAATAAATAAATAAATAAATAGAAAGTTCACATTGCCTGTTCTCACTTTGTTATTCTCTGAGCCAGTAATCCCTATGGGGGTAGGGAACAAACCATAAAATCCATACTCCTGGGTGAATGAAAGCGGGCTTCTGGGGGGAAAAAAAGCCAGGTCTCAGTCACTCTAATGGTAATCAGAACTCCTCGGACCTTGGATGGCAAGTCCAAAAACTTCCAAAACTGCAACAGGCTGCTTCTCTCAAAAAACTTTTCTCCAGGCAGGTGCAGAAGCCACTCCACTTTAACTGGGTATAGGGTAAGTAATGCACCCAGATTCTCTTTTCCTCAGGCAAGGAGGTTCCCTTCTGAAACTGGGATCAAGTCTCAAAAACAGTATTAAAAAAAAATCTTTCTTCCAAAAAAAAATCAAACCTCTCCAAGAGAAACCTCCTTTCCCTTTTCTTCTCCAAGCCAAGGAGGGCCTAGCAAGGTACCACAGCCAAAATACTCCTTCCAACTTCCACTCAACTCCAGCCTCTGCTTTCTGCATGTGCTCAGCCCAAATTTATAGGGCTAAGCTGACCAAGCTCAGCATTGGGAGAAGGAAACCTTTAGGATGATCTAAAAAACTGCAAATCCCTATTGCTGGTAAAAAAAAAAAGGGGAAAAACACATTGGTAAGGGATCGGAGTATCCCTGCACATGTGCAATGCATTTTGTGCTACATTTAAAGTTTGTGCAAATAAAGTACCCCAATCCTGCAGTTTCCATCCTGTATCTTAAAATAAGAAAAAAAAAAACCTTACAAAAATTCAATACCTCACTTAACCTACAGGATTTCTGAAATGATTCTTGCTTTTCCTAAAACAAAAAAATACATAAATAAAACAAGCAAGCATGCTGATGAGTGTGCAAAGGGTGGAGTGGGCCTTTTGCCAAATCTTTACATTTACCCCAAGAGTGGAAACGGCCCTCAAAGCAACCTAACCAAGTTTTCAAGCGTGTGTTTGGCTCGGTTTTTTTTTTTTTTTTTAAAAAGCAGTCAGTTTCCAAAGACAATGCGGCACCAGGATACATATGCAAGAATGTAAATGCAAGCTAAGGCACACAAACCATTAGTAAAGGTTGCCACTTAAGTTTTCTGCTTTAAGTGCTTCTAGCGCAACAGCTAGGGAGATGGGAGGGGAAGAGAGAGGCTAGGGAGGGTACATACTATCTCCTCAGACACTGCCACTTTTAACAAACAGAACATGACCCCCTGGTGCCCCCACCCTCTCCCGCAAGCTTCCCCCTAGTATATCGATCAGTGGTGGGTGTTTTCATCACCAGCCTTCCAGGCAGGAAGAGTATAGTTTTTATAAATAATAGATCATCTAGATCACCATGGAAACCAAAGACAAAAGCCTCTGGTGATAGAAAACAAACAACAACAAAAAAAAAACAACAAAAAACATGATTCCTACTTTCATCTTGGATTACATTTTGGCTAGTCTCAATATTCACAAGAATAAACAGAGTTCAAGAGGGAAGCAGCACACACTGCAGGATGGCACTGGGTAGTATTGGTTGGCTTGGCAGAGAGAACACAGCCCAATGGCACAGGGCGCCATGAAGTGCATAGTGCCCACTTTGGAAATTTGCATGAAAAAAAAAAACAAAAACACTTGTTCCCGATGCTACAATGTGATCCATGGAATTATTTTAGTTATCCTGGTAATCTGATGATAGTCCAGCTCGCTGGGACCAAGACAAATGGCGGCCAGCAGCAGTCTATCAAGATAGGCAAATACCTCCTCCCACTCAATGATCCATTCCTGTAACTTTTAAATTTTTCACTTCTGCAGACAAGAAACTTTGCAATGGATCTTTAAAAGCCGTATAACTTAAGACATCCCTCCTGGGTGCCCAGTGGAATAACTATTAATTTTTAAATGGTTTTTCTTGTCTCCCTGATCCTTTTGCTCCCAGTCACAAAGGTTTATGTTGCAGAAAGTCAGCTATTTAAACAGTTATGATAGGTTCTAGTTGCCCAAGCGCTACACATGTACGCAAGGTTCCTGCTAGTCCATAAGGGGACAGACCATGACCCTGGCTGTCTGAATCACAAGAGCCTATGATCCAAACTCTGCTAACAAGTGTCGATTTAGTGTCTTCATGCCCCTAAGGCAGGAGAGATTCAGAAAGCGGGGAATCTTCTCAACTTCTGATAGAATTCGAGCCAGAGGAGGTTGTTTGTATCTCACTAAGTTACCACAGAGTGTGCCTCGCACCAGGGCATTTATTAATTCCAGTTGGGTGCTTACTTCGCCCAATTAAAAATCCAGGCTGGCTGGCTAAGTGCATCCTGACTCCCTGTGAGCAAAGGGAAAGGATGCCTGACTGACATTTCCTGTGCAATCTGGAAATGAGGATGCATGATTAAAAAAAAAAAGGGCTACAGCGGGGCATATACCCCAACCCCCTCTACAAAATCTGAAATTTGCCTACTTTAGACAATATTTCACCAGCTACCACTGGAGATGACCTGTGTTTCAGTTTCAACTTGGATCTCCATGCCTCAGGTCAGGAGTTTGGGCAAGTAAGGTGTGCGCTGAGCATTTTCATTTAGTAATAGCTGCTGGATGATTTTAGGTTTCCATGGGGAGCTTTAACCTGCCAAGTCAGTCAAAAGAATCTGATAGCAGAGAGCAGGAGAACCTGAAGAGGGTTTCTGTGCCTAACCATGTAGAAATTAATGTCAACATTAAATGTAAGTGATAACTTTTTTGCTGGACGTGGAATACATCTGCGACCAGCTTCTGAGAGGTGCACTCCATCAGGTGAATACAAAATGAACGAAGGATAACGCTGCCTGAATACATATTCAAAAATCATCCTTGGCTCATTTCGCTCTGACCAGATGAAGGGAACATTTAATTGAGTCTTTAGTAAGCCACTCAGCAGCCAGATGACCAGCTAGATTTTAGTCAACTAAGTTTGGGGAAACTTTTAGCTGTAACCTAGCCAGTTAAGTTGTGGATGAAGTTTGGCTGGCCTAGGTTTAACTTAAGCCTGTTAAAAGCTAGCCACTGGCTGAAAATGTACTCCAGAAGTCCTGATCTGCATTTATTTTATTTAAAAAGCATTTTTTTTTATCGTTCTTCCAGATTAAAAAAAAAAAAAAAAATTGCTCGAAGTGATGTACAAACCTCCCCCCCCCATCTGCTGAACACCCTGCCCCACCACAGAAGCACAGTGCTTTCTTCAAATCCCTGAACCCCCACCGACCACCCCTCCCCCAAAGCCCTAAACCTGCTGCAGGAACCCTCTCTCTATGAACCCCTTTCCACCCAGCCCATCCAAAACCATCTTCCCTCTCATCCACAGCCTTGATTAGGTGACGATCATCTCTCCCCACCTCACATAAATCTTCCTTCTGGCTGATTTGAGGGAGGGAACTCTATCCAAGGGGTTATTTCAGCTGATCACATCTTCAGGCAGGATGGAGAGTTATCAGCAAGGGTGGGGCAAGCTAATCAGGGCTTTGGGCTAATGGACTAATTTCTTTCCTCAGCCTTGGGTGGCCCACACCTAAAATATAATCACCTAGGAAAACAGCAAAGAACTACAGAGTGGTAGAGTTCTTGGGATATGGCAATTTGAATAACATTTTTACCATGTGTTCAAATTTTTTTTTTTATGGGCAACCTATGCAATAAATTGTACCTCTTGGGTTATATCTTGGGAAAGTCCCCTTATGTGTTTCAGGGCTACCCAACAATAAACTCAGTAATAGCGATTGCCTTCCTGTATCCTGCCCTCCTGTTGAAGTGGTTTTACATTCATGGCACCAGTGGCTCACTCCACAGCTATGCATGTACAGTATATTTCTTTGGCACTATAACCAAAAGGCCTACTAAGTTCCTATTTAAAAGAAAGGTGCGCTATAAATTCAAAAATTTATTTCTATTGTATCGGTCAGACTGAAGTTCATTTGCTTTCCACGGAGGAAAGCACATAATGCACAAAGCTCCCTGAAGCCTGCAGGTCTCTGCCGATGGTCTCGCAGGCCTTCATTTTGCAGTGGAACACGAAAGAGGGAATTTCAAAGGAGTTATGTGCATAAATATAACATACTATTGCAGCATTTTTTTTAAAAGTCCATTTACATACTTAAAGCTCACGGACACATACAAAACCCACTGGCAATTCAATGGCAGATATTGCAGCAAGTTTCAAAAGCTCACGTACAAGTATGAGGTGCATTTACACATGTAAATCCCAGCTTTAAGTGTGTAAATCCTTTTGAAAATTAGCCCCTTAATGCAGAAAATGTGCTTTCCACACGCCATCTCCAAACATTACTTCCTGGCTACCAATTTGAGTATATCTTGCCAGCTACAGCCTAAAGAGTACAGCTTGAGCCAAGTCTTCTCTTTTTCAAGCAAGAGAAATATGGACAGAACCAGCAGCACTGGCCCAATCAGAGTAGCTTCAGGCAAGGTTCAAAAGTGGAGGAAGGTAGTTAAATTTTTTTTTTTTTTTATAAGGGTGGATTCTGATATACAGTAGTTGAAGCAGAGGCTTCTATTTCGGATAAGGTTTTTTTGCACAAAGAAATATTAAAGTGTCAAATTTTCGCAAGTTTTTGAGCATTGGTTTCCATTTTGACTCCTTGATGACCCAGCTGCATCTTTAATACTTTGTGAGCTCAAGATTCCTATATTTATAAGATAAATGAATCAAATTTTTAAAAAATATAGTGGATGATGACAGCACTGTTGGACTTAAATCCCTCACACTATATCTTTGAGTGACTGATGATAAACAGTTTTAAGCACAAAAGTTTGGGTTAAAAACAAGGATTGTCAGGTGAACCCAGTGCTTTATGATGGTCACATTTAAAGATTATTTATAAGTGTGGCAGGTTAAAGTTTTGCACTCATTAGATTATAAGCGAGATATACTTAGTTTTTTTTTTTAATTTTACCTCTAAACAGCACCAATTCCCTCCACTACCAGGAACATTGTATAATCCAAAATCCTGCAAAAAAGTACTCCTGCCATACAATAACATACTAACTGCCAGACTCAAATAGTAATAGCCCTACCTATAAAAAAAAGCAAAACTGGAAATATAACAGACTCTAAAACACCAATACATCTCCTTCTATAAACTGAAACATGTTAGCAGAATACCTCACATTGGTCACACATGCAGAATTTAAAAAAGTCAACCATACAAATAAAAAGAATAAATATTTCAAAATAGCTGATATTTAGAACATTTATTTATTTGTTTGTTTTTTCTATACCGACATTCAATATGGAATATCACATCGGTTTACAAAGTAACTCATGGGATAATATGACAACGGTGTCTTATTATTTTACGTCGTAACAGAATAAAATAGGAGTTTAATAATTAGGAACTATCGTATAGTATATGATATACAAAGAAACAAAGTGACTTAGTTTAACCATTAATACAAAGAAACAAAGTGACTTAGTTTAACTATTTGGAAATCTGGTTTGGAACATACAGGGAGCATGAGGCGCTGGAATAGCGGTGTCTCTTTTTTCTTGATGGGGTAAATAATAACTGGCGGTTTAGACACTTGAATAAGGGCTCGGTGACTGAGGTAGGGGAGGGGGGGGGAGGGGGGGGAATGAAATTAATTCATTGGCTGGAATGCTTTCTGAAATAGCCATGTTTTTAGAATCTTCTTGAACGTCTGGGTTGAGGGTTCCGTTCTGATTCTGATCGGTAGTTTATTCCACAGAGAGGGGCCTGCAGTTGAGATGGTGCGTTCTCTTGTTGTGATAAGGTGGGCCAGTTTGGGTGAAGGAATGGTTAGTAGTCCGGTGTTTTTGGATCGGAGGTTTCTTTGCGAGTCATGTGGGTGGAGGGTGTCCTTTAGCCAGTCTATCTTCTCATTGTTGATTGTTTTATGCATGAGGGTTAGCGCTTTGTATTGTATTCTGTGGGTTATGGGCAGGGGCAGATTCCCGATGACGACCGGCCCGGGGATTCGCCGCGCAGGCCGGCCCAGGAGATACCATGTGGTCTGCCGAGTGCGGCTCTGTCATGGTCGTGCTCGGCAGACCGCATAACTAGAGTGACCGGCCCACCAGGGGATGCCCGATCCCCCAATAGGCCAATCCGCCCCTGGTTATGGGGAGCCAGTGGAGCTGCCCCCCCCCCCCTCCGTCCCTCTCCCTCTTGTGCGGTTCTGCGTGGCCCGCTCCCGAAGGCGCGAGGTCAGCGAGGATTAGGGATGTGAATCGTTTTAGGACGATTAAAATTATCGTCCGATAATTTTAATATCGTCTTAAACCGTTATGGAACACAATACAATAGAGATTCTAACGATTTATCGTTATAAATCGTTAGAATCGTGAGCCGGCACACTAAAACCCCTAAAACCCACCCCCGACCCTTTAAATTAAATCCCCCACCCTCCCGAACCCCCCCCAAATGAGTTAAATAACCTGCGGGTCCAGCGGCAGTCCGGAACGGCAGCGGTCCGGAACGGGCTCCTGCTCCTGAATCTTGTTGTCTTCAGCCGGCGCCATTTTCCAAAATGGCGCCGAAAAATGGCGGCGGCCATAGACGAACACGATTGGACGGCAGGAGGTCCTTCCAGACCCCCGCTGGACTTTTGGCAAGTCTCGTGGGGGTCAGGAGGCCCCCCACAAGCTGGCCAAAAGTTCCTGGAGGTCCAGCGGGGGTCAGGGAGCGATTTCCCGCCGCGAATCGTTTTCGTACGGAAAATGGCGCCGGCAGGAGATCGACTGCAGGAGGTCGTTCAGCGAGGCGCCGGAACCCTCGCTGAACGACCCTCCTGCAGTCGATCTCCTGCCGGCGCCATTTTCCGTACGAAAATGATTCGCGGCGGGAAATCGCTCCCTGACCCCCGCTGGACCTCCAGGAACTTTTGGCCAGCTTGTGGGGGGCCTCCTGACCCCCACGAGACTTGCCAAAAGTCCAGCGGGGGTCCGGAAGGACCTCCTGCCGTCCAATCGTGTTCGTCTATGGCCGCCGCCATTTTTCGGCGCCATTTTGGAAAATGGCGCCGGCTGAAGACAACAAGATTCAGGAGCAGGAGCCCGTTCCGGACCGCTGCCGTTCCGGACCGCCGCTGGACCCGCAGGTTATTTAACTCATTTGGGGGGGTTCGGGAGGGTGGGGGATTTAATTTAAAGGGTCGGGGGTGGGTTTTAGGGGGTTTTAATGTGCCGGTTTTGCGATTTTTAGATTTTTAGATTTTTCACGATTTTTCACGATATTTTACCCCCCCAAACGGCAACAATACGATTCCCTCCCCCTCCCAGCCGAAATCGATCGTTAAGACGATCGAGGACACGATTCACATCCCTAGCGAGGATCCTTCCCTGTCGTGCACGTGAGCCGTACCAGATCGCCGCCGCAGCTCCTCCCAGGTGTCGAATTTCGGCTGGTCGACACCACCACGCCCGATATTGCCGCCGGTCCACCGCTGCTGCTCCTCCCAGCGCCATGTTGGTCCCGCTGTGTGCGACGTGCACCGCTGCTGCCCCTCCCAGCACCATGTTGGACCCGCTGTGCCCGACGTGCGCTCCCGCCTGCGCATGCGCAGTACAGCAGCTTCATTTCCCTAGGTAGATAGCGTGTGTTGCATGTCTGTCCAACAGATGTCGCTGTTTTCCCCACACACATGTAAAAACGTGTTTTTTTCTGTAACCGTGTGACATCTATGTAATCTAGATAGAGAAGAACCTTGCCGAAAGTGAAAGCAAGGTTGTGTCCAAATTTGAAAGCAATTGGTGCAGTAGCTGAGCCTGGTTAAGTTGAAAAAACAGAACAGAGCAGTAAAGGTTACAGTTTGTGGTTTTTTTTTTTTTTACCCCAAATGAACAGCACCAGCAAAGAATAGTTTAAATATGCAAGCACACCTTCCTGGCCCCCCTCCCAACCCGGCGAAATAGAGCAACCCATGCTACATCAGTGGCCCCCCCCCCCTGTGAAAAACACGCGGCGGAAAATAAGAACGGTCCCCCACCGTGCTCCTCCCCGGCTACATGTGTAAACTGCCAGCCGGTGGCGAGGATATGTGCTAGGGTTTGTTCCGCCGGCTGCCATGTCACAAAACTTCACCGGTGAAAGTGGTGCGTCATGATTCCTGACCTAGTAAGGGCAAATGTCCGCTGAGGATATGGCGCCGACGGGCTGTTGCCCTTACTATGTCACATGGTGTACCGACGTCATTGTTGTCTCCGTATAGCATAATAAGGGCAAGGTCCGTCGGCGCCATTTTGGTTGCTGGCATCCGACGGCCCTACTGAATGCGATGTGTCCCGGACCGTTCCTGTGGTGCCGGCGGAGAAGCACAGACTTGTATCAGGTGTAGTGTGTGATCGGAGTGCAGTGCGTGGGTGGGTGGAAGAGGGTACTTTAATTTAAATTCGGAGGGTGTGTGAAATGTGTGGCTTCCCAATGTAGCAGCCAGGAATTCGTGTTTTGGTGTGTTTTGGGAGGATGGGTGAAGTAAGTGACATTGGCAGGCGTGTGGGTGGGGGTGTGTGGTGTGATGAGTGTGGATTTCTGTGTGTTATGAGGGAGTGTGAATGAAAGACAATAGCCCTGTGTGGGGGTGGGGGGTGGTGTGTGAGTGTGTGTGAAAGGTGTAAGAAGTTGCGCTTGCGCTGACGGCCACCAGATGTCGCTGTTTTGTGTAAGCAATTTTTAAACTTGTATTACCTGTCACAGGTGTGACCTATATGTAATGTAAGTGTATAAGATCCTTCCCGTATGGGAAGTGAATGTTGTGTGCAAATTTGAACGCATTCGGTTAAGCAGTTGGCGAGATTAGCGACGACGTACAAACTATTTAACATTTTTATTTATATAGATAGAGGTTGTGAAAAATATATCCTCTTATACAGTATAAGAAAGGCATTTCAGGCAGGCCTGGTGGCTCTGTGACAGTGCTATGCACCATTGTGCAGAAGGTCCCTGCACCCTGGACTGGCTAGGGTTGGAGAGGCAGCTTTCACAACCCCTGGGGCGGGAGTAAGTTAGGATCATCTTTATGGGCAGCAACTGGTAACTGGATTCAGAGATAAGGGGTTCCGGAACATGGCTCCTCACTTCAGACTAGGAACAGTGAGAGGGTGGGTCTATTAAAAAAGGGGAAAACTCCCAGGTAAAAGCAAATGAAAGCTCATGGTATCAGTATTCCAGAACTAGGTCCAATTGAGTTGGAAGCAAAAAGGAGACAGAAGGAACTACCAGCCCTCAAAAAGAGAAAGGCTAGCCATACAGTTTAATTTCATGGTCCAAACGAAGTGGTTCCAACAGACCAAACTACACCAAATAACTTTAATTAGTGCCTTTCTCAGGGGTAGGCAACTCCAGTCCTCAAGTGCCACAAACAGGTCTAGTTTTCAGCACATACACAATGAATATGCATGAGAGAAAGGTGCTTGCATTGGCTCCATTGAATGCACATTTCTCTCATGCATATCATTGTGAATATTCTGAAAATCAGGCCTGTTTGTGGCACTCATGGACCAGCATTGCCTACCTATTCACTATATATAAACTGCAAGAAATGGAAAACAAACCACAGGACCCACGGATTTAGTTCGTTAGGTGAAGAATCGCTCTCTATCCCAACTTCTGCAAACAATCATGGACAAGATGGATTGCCAAACTGTTTAAAATCATAACAATATACTTACTTAAGCAACAATACACAACAAGTGCAGACATTGCTGGTCAGCTGGTAACTACTGAGGGGAATCAAAAGCTCAACCTTAAAGGTCATGAACCTGTGAGAAAAGTCAGAGAAGGGAGCACAGTGAAAATAACTGGGAAAAGTTGATAAGCCAACTGGTTTTTTTTTCCTGCCATCATCTGCTACATTACTGTGTTAGAAAAGAAAGCACAAAAAAAACATTTTAAAAATGAGAGAATTGTAACAAAGGAAAAGAAGAAGAAATGGAAGGACAGCATGAAAAAAGAAAACAGGGAAGAGAAAAGAGAAGGGACAGAGGAGATGAGGAAAAGAATGGACGCTAAAACTTTGCAACACTGGACACATTGGCGAGTTTCGCTAGAAGCACCTTACTCTCCTCCACCTGGGCATTTCCAGAGATGGATTAGCAAATTAATGTAAGCAGAGCAGAAAGTTGCTGACTCTGGCAGCGTGAAGTCACCTTGGTCCTCATCAGAATTGCTAAACATTGCCTGTAACCTTTCCATTATCACCCAGGGTCTGCACTGCATCAGACCCAACTGCTCCAATAATTTCAATTACTTTCCCTGACAAATTTTATGTTTCATGTATTTTAGTGGCCTGATAATTATGATTTCTTTCATTCCTCGCTATAGAGTTTAATGGGTTCCAGAGCAAGTGTGTGGTTTCAGAAATGAAGTTCCACTTGATTTCACAAGTTATTATCTACTTTCGCTAATGGAATTGGAAGAGAGAAAGGGTGGGAAAGAGATAACGGATGTGAGGGAGGAATGACACGGAAGAGGGAAAGAAAAAAGTTATGAAAACGGTTTCCAGAGAGATAGAAAAAACATCACAGTAACTAAAAAAAAAAAAAAAAGAATACGAGATAATAAATCATCCACAATCAAAACAGCACATGTGATAAGATAGAGGAGGCCAAAACAGGGTAAGGAGATGCGAGTGAAGAAGAAAGGAGAAGGGGCAAAAAGTGTGAGACATGCACCAAGCAAATAAAGCACGAAAGGCAAATTGAAGGCAAGAGAAAAAAGAAGAGACAAGTAAGATAGAATATGAAAAAAAAAATACCAAGAGAAGGAAGAAGAAAAAAAAAAAGAAAGAAAGAAAGAACAAGGTAACAGCATAGGAGGTTAGTGAGGAAAAGAAATCAGCAAGAGGTAATGAAAAGAGAAATAATAATAATAAAAAAACAAACAAACAAAAAAAGAGGAAACCAGGGATAGGGTGAAGCAAGAGAGGAAAAAACATGAAAAACAGAACATAAGGGTAATTAAAAATTGCCCCTAACACCTTTACAAACGGCCTGGGTATAATAGTTTGCAGGTCTGCATGCCCCATGGAATTTCCGTTTGCATCTGCTTTACCGCAGTGTAAAAAAGCATGCACAGGGATTTGAAAATGTTATACTTTTCCTCCCCCCTGCACCTGGCAAAATCTAGCCACTTTGTGGAATTCAGCCGCTAGATTTAGCCACTGGAGGGGAGTTGGTATTTTCAGCCAAGGAATTTGCCCTGGGTTACTGCTTAGTGACTCAGGCAAATTCCTTTGCAAATTGTCTTCGTTATATACTGCATACAAGAATAAAAGGGTATATTTTTTAAAACCCGCTAAGCAGCAAAGATAACAGATCAGATAAATTTGTAAATGAGCGTAATCGGCTCTGTTTTTGGCTGGAAATTCTCCTACCTCTAGCAGGTCATAAATTGACTGGTTAGATTTAGGTCTGCAATTCAGTTGCCTAGATTAATACTAAAAATCAGTGCTAAGAGGTTAGGTTGTAAACCTATCCCAGGTTAAATTTGTGAGAAAGGCACATTTAGCCTTGACCATAAATTTAACCAGTCAGAGGTGGCCATTTTTAACTGTCAAAGTTCAACTGGCTAACTCCCAAAATTTTCAGGTTAAATCTATTGAAAATTAACTCAGGATGTTAGTTAAATAGTAAAGGGCTAAGTGAAACTCTTGTTCTTTAGTATCCTACTCCAATGAAAGATTTATGTAATGGGAAAAAAAAAGCAAATTAGCAATCTGATTGTATAATTGACTTTTTTTCCTAGCAAGTAGATCCATCTGTGCAGAAGTTTCTCACTGCTGGTGAACAAAGTCAGATGACCCCTAAATGTTGAGACTGGAAAGGTTCCCATGCAAATTGTGGGAAATCATATTTTTTTACACTATAAAAAACATTTTCTCACCGAGCACCAACTCACTTCATTGTGAAGCTTCGGGCATTTGGCATTCACTTTTACAATCGGCTGTAATTCTATAGCATGGGATTACACTGTGCAGAGAAGAAGAGGGCATGGAATGGTCAGCCAGCTAAATAATCCCTTTGGCTCGAAAGGGCCTGGTGTTCCAGAACGCCTCATAAAACTGGTTTGGGATATGTGTGATGGAACAAACCAATCCAGTGCTGTGCTTTTCTAACACCCATTCTGGGGGCAATCTTAAGTTTGTCTGCTTTGGAACAAAGGTTGCTTTTTTTGGTTTGTTTTGTTTTTTCAAACTTGGGGACTTTGCTCCAAATCTCAACAAGAAAGCCAAGCACACTTTCACTTTCAAACTTCCCAAGAGGTGTCTGCAGCTAGATTTTTCAATGGCAAAATAATATGCATAGACTTGGAAATACAATCCATGCACATTACCTTCCAATCTTGCCCAAAACATACCCCTGGGAACATCTCCACTAAATGTGGTCAAAAGTACCAGGCTGAGGAACAAAGCACAGACTCTTAGTCGTACTGAGGGAGGGCAATTATTAGACAACCAATTTTGGATAAATTGCAATTTGCCCAGGAAAATGACTTTGAAAGCAAACCTTTTTCCCATGGAAAAAGACATGGTAGAACTAGGGGTCATGATTTGATGCTCCAGGGGAGAAAGACTCAGGAACAACATTAGCAAATATTTTTTCACAGAAAGGTTGGTGGATGCCTGAAATGCCTTCACGGAGGAGGTAGTGAAGATCAAAACAATAACAGAATTCAAAAGGGCATGGGATAAACACGGTGACAGGATGATGGAAATTAGGCACTGGATTAACCTGTGGTAACTTTACTGCATGGGGATAACCTGCATGAAGGGGCATTTACATCCCTATAAATGGCAATTACATTAAACATCTTGCTGGGCAGAGAGTGGGCTTTATCTGCCGTATTGAACTCTATTACAATTGGTGGCAAGCCATTAATTTTCAATCAAGCATGATCGGGGAGGATCATGTGGAGCCACCAAAACCCTTCTTTTTCAGCATTAGTACCTCAATAGCAGCTCTGGATTAATTAGTCTGGGTTATGCTCTCTGTTCTGTTCTTACTGATCATCCACTCCTGGAATAAATGGGGATTAGCTCTCTGATGTGTTTATATCATGTAATACTGGAACTGATTTCTAAACTGTACTCATACACATTTTTATCTTCTGCTCTACAAACAGAGAATATAGGAACTGAAAATTTTCCTCTTCCTGAAGGAGCATAATTACAGGAGTGAGTTTACTCTTAACTCCTAGTCGGATTGATACAGTAAAAACCGCGGGAGAGCCGGCGCTCCGAGGTGAGCGCCCACTCTCCCAAAGCGCGCCCAGGACACTCTCCTGGGCACGCGATCGAGTATTTAAATGAGGGCCTGTGGTAAAAGGAGGCGCCTTTTTGACAGAAGCGGCGGCTGTCAGCGGGTTTGACAGCCGACACTCAATTTTACCGGCATCTGTTCTCAAACCCGCTGACAGCCACGGGTTCGGAAAACGAACGCTGGCTAAATTGAGCGTCCGTCTTCCAACCCGCGGGCAGATTTAAAATTTTTTTTAACATTTTTTTTTTAATTTTGGGGCCTCCGACAATATCGCTATGATATTAAGTTGGAGGTTGTACAGAAAAGCAGTTTTTTCTGCTTTTCTGTACACTTTCCCTGTGCCGGCCGAAATTAACTTCTGCCTTTGGGCAGGCGTTAATTTCTGAAAGTAAAATGTGCGGCTTGGCTGCACATTTTACTTTCTGTATCGCGCAGGAATGACTAATAGGCCCATCAACGTGCATTTGCATGTTGCGGGCACTATTAGTTTTGGGGGGGGTGGGGCGGTTGGCCGCTCGTTTTCAATGCGCTATTACCCCTTACTGTATAAGGGGTAAAAATAGCATGTCGAAAATGCGCGGCCAAACCGGGGCTAAAGGTGTGCTTGGCCGAGCGCACCATACTGAATCGGCCCGAGTGTGAGCATGGGCAGTGGGGAGTTAAGACAGAATGGACATTTCGTAAAACAGTGAAACTCCTGCTCTATACTCTGCTTTACTAAGGGTTTTGTCTCAGTCTGGGGCCGATGCAATACAGTGCGCACTCAGCTGCTTTTCTGTACTGCCTCCTACTTAATATCATTGCGATATTAAGTAGGAGGAAAAGTGAAACTAAATAAAGTTAAAAATAGAGGAAAAAAAAAAGACAAACTGGCAGTCGGGTGCAGGAAACAGACGCTCAAATGACAAATGTCTGTTTCCTGAACCCCCTGGCTGTGCGGCGTTTAGGAAAACCAATGCCGATAAACTCAGCGTCAGTTTTCCTAACCAGCGGACCCCAATTCCGATCGGGTTCATATTAGCAAGGAGGCACCAGGGTAGTGCAAGCAACCCTAGTGCCTCTTTACTAACGTGACCCCTTAATTTAAATATTGCATGGCACTCCCCTTGGGGGCACCTGGGGTGCATTAAGAAAGCAGGTGCTGACTGTTCAGCGCCCGCTTTCTACGCAAATTTATTGCATCAGCCCCTCTGTGTCAATGGGAAATATGTTTTGCAAGTCAGGACCTGCATTCAGAAACTACCTCATGTTCCACAGCTAATTCACTGCTGTTGTGCCAAGCAGCAGAGGGAGCAAATTTCAGGCTGATAATTAGTTAACACCACACATAAAACAGTGTAAAAAATCTCAAGCTTTACAGCCTAGAAGGATGAAGGGGAAGCAGTGATTTTATAGTAAAACATCAAAGGGCTATAAGGCTACATCTAAGAACCAAAATGAAAGAACATTCCTTTTCCAAAGATAACATAACTGATACGAAGGGTCTTGGTGAAGAAGATTGTGTCACACAAGCCCATCAGATGGGGCACCCTTCTTTCTTCCCATCTCTGGTGCCATCACAGTAAGCACAGCATGACCTCCTATGAAGGCTAATCTACATCCAAGAAGAGGTATTAAAAGTAGGGATGTGAATTGGGCTTCGGACAATTGAAAATATCGTACGATATTTTCAAAATCGTCAGAAATCGGGGGCTCCCCCAAAATGATAGGAAAACCCCACGATATTGTTCGTGGGGGTTCTCTTATCATTTTGGGGGAGGGTGGGAAAAACGGCAACCAAAAATAACCCCTAAACCCACCCCGACCCTTTAAAACAAATTCCTTACTTCCCCCACCCTCCCGACCCCCCAAAAGCTTTTTACAGGTACCTGGTGGTCCAGTGGGGGTCCCGGGAGCAATCTCCTGCTCCCGGGCCATCTGCTGCCACTGATCAAAATGGCGCCGATGGCCCTTTGCCCTTACTATGTGACAGGGTATCCGTGCCATTGGCCGGCCCCTGTCACATGGTAGGAGCACTGGATGGCCCGCGCCATTTTTAAAGATGGTGCCAGCCATCCAGTGCTCCCTCCATGTGACAGGGGCCGGCCAATGGCATGGATACCCTGTCACATAGTAAGGGCAAAGGCCATTGGCGCCATTTTTATTAGTGGCAGCCGACGGCCCGAGAGTGGGAGATCGCTCCCGGGACCCCCACTGGACCACCAGGTACCTGTAAAATGTTTTTTGGGGGGGTCGGGAGGGTGGGGGAAGCTAAGGGATTAGTTTTAAAGGGTCGGGGTGGGTTTTTTGTTTATTGGCTCAGGCGCAGCCGATAAACAAAACCACGATCGTGGACGAAAAAAAAAAAAAAACACGATGTGAATCCGAACCGGAATCCGAACCGATTCTGATTCACATCTCTAATTAAAAGCAGCTCAAGACAGATGCAATCATTCATAAAGATTTCAAGCATGTCAGAAATGGAGATATGACAGTTGGCTTACACAAGTTTTCTGCCCAAAACTTCTATAGCTCATTCACTTTTCCATACAATTCCAGTAAGGTACAATTCTTCTCACAGAACCAAACCTTTGCGGATTCAGTCCAGAATTCTAGGACTTGACCCAAAACTGAGGTCAACAGTGATTTTCATGAACTTCGAAAGGCATGTTATACCTTCCACCCCGGAAATATCTTCAAGGTTCCTGAGAACTTTGGGCATTTTGCTGTGTTAGTAATTGTAGGCAGTCAGAGAATTAGACTTTCATCCAGTTCTGATAGAGTTAATGGGCTAGAATGGCCATGATCCAGCAGACCTCTCTATCTCTAGCAGAAAGGGAGAGCTGTAACCTGAATCTTATTCATAGCCCTATGCTATAGTATTTGACTATAAGGAGACATTTTGTCAATAGCTGATTCTGTTATCTATACATGCCCTATAACAATTTACAATTTTAGTAGTGAAGAATACATCCAGTTTACTTTTGAAATATTCTTTCAAAGTTTCCTAAGGAAAAGCCAATAGAGTTTCTCAGAGCTTTATCACTTATACTTTAAAAACCTTCCCCAGAATTTTAAAGAAAATCCATTCTTAATAAGCTTCAGCCTTTGCCCTCTGATCTGATTAAATTCATGCACTTTAAATTCCTAATGTATTCCACGTCATCACCTGATAACAACTACAGCTTGTATTAAAAAAACGCATTTTAATCCAAGCCTTTGATTACTTCATACTCAATAGGGTGACCATGAAATGGAGCTAATAAACTTAAGGCTTTATAAATATACTCTGATGAACTAAACCTTTCAGCAGGGAGACCAAACACGTGGTGAATAATGGAGACAGAGAGAAAGAGAGATGGATAAAGAGAAGATAGCAGACAGGAAAGAAGAGAAGTTAGAGAAGGGAGTGCTGAAGAAGCTGAAAACAGCGGCAGTCCATCAACACATGGCTATGTATGGGTTGAAGCTCCATTTGTAAGGGAATATTTCTTACCAGTTGAGCAGATTCCAAATATCTCTGCATAGTCCTCCAATAGCAATATGTATTATGGGTTTGAATTTAAAAAACATTATGACATTTTGTTTTTATGTTTATTTAATATTTTCTTTTGTTTCATTTTAGCACGCACTAAAACCATTTAGCACATGCTAAAACTAAAATAAAAAAGAGCAAAACAATGTTTATTTATTTATGGTACTTATTCTCTGCAACTCTGCAACAGTGCATTTTGAACTGAAAAGAGACAAAAATGAAACATCTACTTTCATTGTTGTTTTTGTGTCATTTTCAAATGACAGCACATCCTTAAAAAGGAAAGCTAAACAACCTAGCTTAGAGGCTGCCATCTGGAAAGATATCATTGCTGACTGTGCAACATTACCATTCCCATTTTTCAAGCTTGTGAGTTCTTGGTGCAATCATAGCTATATCAGTTAATTATTTTATACTTTATGGCCACTGTATTTAGGGCCCCCCAGACTCCCTTCTAGTGTTACTCTCCCAAGTACAGGGACTGCGATGGAGGGCACCCCTTTGGGTTTACATGGAATGAAGGGACCTAAAAGAGGAACAGAGGCCTATGTAAGATAGGGAGATATGTAGCTGGTATGAGTAGAAGTAGGATTTGTATGGGATAGGATAGTACTTTACCCCAGAGAGGTAAACTCCTTGTATGTGCTGTAAATCCAGATGGTGAAGGATGGATATGACTAACCCAGCTGGGTTCATAGAGTACCTATCCAATACGAAACTAAGAAAGAATGTCTTAACTTTCGCACTGCAGGATTTTGGGTAATTCAGAACCATGATTCTCTAGGGAGCAGTGGTATTTCCCCAGCACATAATAGTGTATGTTTCTAGTTAGCCACAGCACTGGTCACTGAAAAGTTGTCAGGATACTTTGGATGAGGTAAGAGCTGGTCAGAATGTATTTATATAAAAGTGATTTTAATCCTCTTATAACGATAATTCGTGCTAAGCGGATTACAATTAAAAAAACAATCAAAAATAAAATGCAGTCAAAAATTATCAAAATAAACAATAAAAGAATATCCTCACTGCCAAAAACAGCACTATCATTCAAAAGTCTGTATTAAAAAAAATGCTTCGAGTTGTTTCCTGAAAATACTGATATCGTCAATTGCATGGCAAAAAACAGGCAAATAATTCCACAAACTGGGCCCTATCACTGAAAAAGATCTAGTCTGGGTTGCCTGCAAATATGTTACCTTTACTACAGGGATACAAATTGTGCATGATGTGGTTGGCTGGGTGTGGATTGATGCCATCCATGTTGACTGTGAAATTATCTAAGAAATGTATTTTGCGTAAAGAGTTTTCCTTGGAACATCAGCAATGTGTGGCTATGTGGTGATTAGATACTGGCTACCTCAGTTTTCTTAGCATGATATCAGTAGAGTCTTATGTATTTCTTTCCCCTCATCTGTACTTATTTAGTTTCTTTTTAGTTTAGTTTAATGCCAAATTTGATATCCCGCTTTAAATAAGCATCCAAAAGCAGATTACAATATAAACATACAAAAGTAGTACCAACAATAATAAACAGCATAAAATTAAAACCCTTATTAAACAGCAGCAGCCTGAACTAAATGGCACCATTCCATCCTGCTCATATATCCAGGCTTTTAAATTACTTTCTCAACATCAGATACCAGCATTCTAACTGAATGTCTATAGGAAGCAAGTACTATAGACTATGAGCAAAATAAGCAAAAGCTTAACAATAAATTCATTCTAATCTTACTGCAGAACCTGCAGAAACTCCTTGTTGGCAAGACCAACGTGACCTTGCTGACGAGTAACTTATCAGTAAATCTGCCAGATCTTCTGGACCAAAATAGTTGAGGCACTTAAAAACGTTACACAGGACCTCAAACTTAATCCTCCAGGAAACAGCCAGCCAATGCAGCTTCTCCAGAACCAGCATCATCTCTCAGTTTTAGACCCAGTCAACAACTTGCCTGCCAAGTTCTAGAAAAGGTCCAAATGACTTAACAGGCCAGATGTTAAGACCCTGATATGACGACTTACAGTAATCAATTTTTTAAATCGCTTTTGCATAGGGAATTACATTTATAACAAATATAAAACAGATATTAAGGTCCTGAAGATTTTGCAAACTCATTAGAGGAAATCTCTCCCAAGTATATTCTTCAGAACACTATAGGAAAAGTCAAGAATATGGACCAATGCCTAGACTCTCATCTCGTGTCCTAACCTGAACACAAAATATTCCCCCCCAAAAAAACAAAAAACAGAAAGCATTCTTGTCAGTGTCCAGGATACTGCTTCCTACATCTCTCCCATGTGCTTCGCCTTACAAATGAGTTCAGCAATAATCCCCCTGAAATTGGTCGTTGCCAAATCTTAACGAATGGTTGGTCGTTTAATGGCCCGAGGCAGAGCCAGGGAAGGTTAACGCGCTGACAAAGCGGGCATTAACTGCAACAACAACTGTTTTCAAGGGGGATTATTGCTATTATAAACCTTATTCAACATCATAATACCTGCAATCATTTTTCTTCTTTCTTTCTTGCTGCTTTACCCATTGCGGCGGCATCAACGGCACTGGAGAAATCAGCCACCTGGATAAGGACTTACTGCAACTTAACCACAATATTTTCAGAAATCAGGGCACGTGGCCATGGAAAGATGTATGAATTTGTACTAATTTGATATTGGTGTTTATATGGCATCCTAAATCAGAGAATCATGCAACAAATTATATACAGGTACAATGAATCCCTGCTGCAGAGAGTTTGCAATCTAAGTGGGTACCAAAGTGACTTGGCTCAAGGTCCAATGGCAGAAACAGGATTTGAAATCAGGTCTCCCATTTTCCAGCCTATTCCTGTAATCCTTAGGACCCCCCTCCTGCAAAGTAGGCCACACTTGGAAGATGGGGGTTAGGGTTACCAATGATATCTTTACCCCATAGTTTTATTGATAAAATGAGAACCATTTGTATTAGTAAGATCATCAATCAGCAAGGAAACAGAAGCAGGATTAGAACCCAGATCCCGTTTTCCTATGCGAGTAAAGACTAATGTAAAGAATCCTGCTGTTATCATTACTTAGAAAACCTTTAATATAGTACCTATAATTAGTTTACAAATGCACTCCTGTTTATGAGGTTATCATCCATAAAACATTGTTTTCCCACACATCAGCTTACTCACTCAGTGATTTCTTGCTATAAATTCATACATGAAGTGCTTTTTTCATTGCTTCACTGGCTCACTAGATTTACTGCTCAGTCTGGACAAGGTGACAATTCAGTTAAAAGAGGGGTTTGTCCCTAAGAGGCATCTCTCCCATTGATTAATCTTATACTGAGTAATATGTAGGTAGCCCCTATAAGGCCCTACCTAGCAGCCTCCCTGGATGCTGTTGAGTAATAAAGGCCTCTTTTTCACTTGTGATTGACAGACCCCATTTCTCCAGGACAGGCTGATCCAGCCCCATTGCATGAGGGACCTGTAGTTCTGATGTCCCTTGGAGAAACAGGACAAATATAGGCTTGCAGTGAGTTAAATCTAGGAAAGAATCAGCTTGTCCTGACAAAAACAAACTGGAGCCAGTTGATGACTCCATATTTACCCTCAGCTTCATGGATCCAAAAAGGGTCTAGGGCAACAGTTGTACCAATAATGTTTTCTTCCCTTGTAGCATGATTTAACAGTAATAATTTTTTCATTGACAATTATTAGCCAAGTAGATTCAGGGAGCATTGCTGGGAGCAAAGAATGAATGGATCTCCCCAATGGGACCTAATAGGTATTTCTTACATGTGATCCAAACTAACCACTATCTGAAACAAGATGCTAGGCGTAATGGACCATTGGTCTGACCCAGTATGGCATTTCTTACATTCTACTGACAACATCAGGAATAGGTAGATTATGGTCCTGGATGTTTGCATCTGTAGGTACTAGTGGGGTTCTGTCCACCCGCATGACTGACTGCCAAAGCACCACATGAGCAGCATAAAGAAAGGAAGAGGCACAATGACAGATGTTGCTTGAATGACTCCTCCATTTCAAGAGGTATTGTGGAGAGCCAAAGAGAGGAAGAGGACCCTAAAGGCTTCTTAGTGTGGGCGGCACAATGAATGTCTGTCCTTAAGGCTTTCTGAATGAAAACCAAGCTGAAGAGAATCCAGTAGGCAGTTAGGTTCCTTGAATACTTGTAGGACAGTGTTTTCAGTCGGGTTTTCAGGATTTCCACAATGAATATACATTTGCATACACTGGATCAGGTTTGGGAAACACTATTATAGGGGACAGGGCTGGAAAAGTCCATTAATTCAGTGAATCAGTCAGGGTTGAAAAGAAGAGAGTCCGTCTTGGAAAAGGAGATCCCAGAGAAGAACAAGCAGCAGGTAAGGTAGCAATCAGAGGGGAATCAAAGAAATAAGACTCAAAAGGAAGCTGAACAGGAAGCAGTCTACAGGTTTCCATTGATTTTCATCATCAGGTAGATTTAATAATCAAATAAATTTTACCATACGTGGGAAAATCTGCTTATAAAGAAAAAAAGGCATTTCAGTCTGTGAGCTTCTTTACTTCTGGGATTCTCCCTAAACTGCTCTACCAATGGATCAACCAGCCTAAGGGTGAGGGGAAGATTTTACACTTGTTTATTTTATTTTCAAAAATTTAGGCCGCATTATCCAAGTTCCTAAGTGGCTCACAATAAAACCATTCACAAAAAAACAGTACATCAAACTAGACAAAACAAAACAGTAAACTACAAACAGGTTCAGCACTTGCACTGTAAAAATTAATGCATACATTAGAAAGACCCTCTCCTTAAAAGAAATATACAATACCTGGGAACTTTTGAGTTGTGGTGACCCTGAGATTGCTGTTGATTAACTGAGAGTGGAGGGAGGGAGAAGAAATGAAATAATAATTATCAGCTTTCTCTCTTCCACCCCCCACCCAACTAATCCACACTTTCCCCTTCTCCCATCCATCACCATCACCTGTCCCCTTTCTCCATAGGTGATCCAGCATACTTCACCTTCATCTCTCCCTAACCTTAGCACACTCTTTGCTCCCAATCCCATGACTTATGTATCCTCAACTCTACCCTTAGCTGAGTGATTCCCAAGTCCTGGAATAATAGCTGCAGACTGAGTTTTGTCTGTACTGCAGTCCTTCTCCAGTTTCTCCCGCGCACTGCTTGCAGTGTCTACTCCAGACTCGCCCCACTTCTCCTGTTCTCTGCAGGCTTACTGAGGAAGGGGAGTGGCTGAGCTGTATACAGAGAGGCCCTGAGATTTCTAATGTTTCCTCTGAAACCCTGAAATTAATGCAAATTCCCCAAGCCTCAGGGTGAAATCCTGAGAGTTCCCAGGTATGTTAATATAAACACTTGCATTTATGGTAAGCATCTTCATTAAGAACCACCACTCAACATGCCAGCTTGTAGGAGACATTTGTAAACAGAGGTTGATTATTTAGCTTTCCCTCCTATGATTAGAACATGGCTGTTTACACAACCTTTAGAAGGTAACTGAAGCTGCTAGTAATGTAAATCAGTGATAATTATTTTATTAACACATAGATAGGGCATTATATGTATATTTCATTTGAAGTGCTATAGTGTAAGTTTATTTATTTATTTATTTATTTATTTATTTAGGGTTTTTATATACCGGCATTCATGATACAATCACATCATGCTGGTTTACAGTTAACAGTGGGGTGTTAACAATACTTAAAACTGGAACCTGTGAGAGGAAAGAATGAAGTTACAATAAACCAAGGGCGATCAAAACTGGGAAAAGAGAGAAAGACTGTAGGAATTTAACATAAGAGAGGAGAATTATTTACAATGATCTGAAATGGCTGACTATAGATGTTGATGAAGTGAGATTTAGTTTGAGTCCGGAAATGCTTGTTTAAACAGCCAAGTCTTAAGTCTTTTTCTAAAAGTCGGAAGGCAAGGCTCCTGTCGGAGATCAGGCGGAATGGAATTCCATATTGATGGTCCGGCTGTTGAGAAGGCCCGCTCTCTCAAAGTTAGATGCTGAGTGGTTTTGGTATGAGGTACCTGGAGTGATCCTCTGTATGCTTCTCTAATGGATCTTGAGGAGGTATGTTGTCTGAGCGGGATTTGTAGGTCTAGTGGAGCATGGTGATGGACTTGTGGATAATACTGAAATGAATTGGCAGCCAGTGTAGGTTTTTTAGGATTGGGGATATGTGGTCTCTTCTCCTGGTGTTTGTCAGTATTCTGGCTGCCGTGTTTTGGACCATCTGAAGCGGTTTGGTGTAAGATGATGGGAGACCTAGTAAGACGGAATTACAGTAATCTATCTTTGAAAAGATAATTGCTTGTAGAATCGTTCTGAAATCTTGAGAGTGGAAGAGAGGTTTTATCCTTTTCAGTACCTGGAGTTTATGGAAACAATCCTTGGTTGTTCGGTTGATAAATGATTTTAAAGTCAGCCGGTTGTCGATTATAACTCCTAGGTCTCTCACTTGGATGGTGTATAGGTTGGCTGGTGGAGTTGAAGTGGTATTACTATTTTCTGGTGAGATGAGCAGGAGTTCGGTCTTGGATGTATTTAGTATCAGGTTTAGGCTGGCGAGGAGGGAGTTGATTTCTTGAAGGCAGTTTTCCCAATGTTCAAGTGTTTTCGTAAAGGATTCTTTAAGGGGGATCAAGATCTGGACATTGTCAGCATAAAGAAAGTGTTTTAGATTCAGTTTGGTTAGCAGCTGGCATAGCGGAAGAAGGTAAATGTTGAAGAGCGTGGGGGATAAGGAAGAATCAGTGATAATTATTTTATTAACACACAGGGCATTATATGTATATTTCATTTGAAGTGCTATAGTGTATGTTTAATCAGTGTAACTGGCTTTCGGAGTTTTTTGGTGAAGCATATAATAAAATTAAAGATTATTATTGTTATATGAACCTTAACCTTTGTGAAGAGAACTTTTACTATTTAAAAAAAAAAAGGAGCCTAGGGTTTTCCTCCATCCTCATATTTTTCCTTAGGAGCAGAGAGTGCCCTCCAGCCTCAATCTCCGCAGCTGTTGTGTGAGCCCTGAGCAGCAGATCAGAGGGGTGGAATTACTGCAGGCCCCTGGGCAATTTCCCCCCCATTAAAGATCGGCAGACCTGAGGCGGTGCTTCAGATGCCTCTCGTTACTTGTTCCATTGCAAAAAATCAATCAGCAATCCTAATAAAATGAAATTCTTAGTAAAATTCATCACAATTCCCTGGTGCGAATGAAAAGTGATTTTTTTTTCTATGCAGATGAAAAGCTGAATCGTCTTCATTTATTCAAGGAGGAGAAACAGATCAATATGAAATTGATATTTTGGAGGGAGGTTTACATGATGAGTTACAACCTGCACTGAGCCAAAGACATCTGCCTATAGACTGAAGCACTATTGTTTGCTAAGAATGGATCAATATCTTACTCCATACATGTACGGCATTTGACAGATGCTGCTTCAACGTTTCTTTACTCTTCCTGGGGTTACCTCTCTAAAGCGAAATATTAGGTAACAGAATAAAATATTAAATGCTGGAGCAAGACTACTAATTAGAATTCAAGGCACCTGGCCTTGGATGTCTGTTTCCAGCCTAGAAAAGACATTCTAGGATGCAACACAAGCAGCTTAGGTCCTAAAATATGGCATGCTTGATCCAGAATGAGCATCTGGAACCAATGTTCTCATATCCTGTTCTTTTTTGGTCTTGAATCACAGAGCTTTCTGGTCTGCGGCAATTTAAGCAAAATAATTATCAAATTGGTGGTAGGACAAACAGTTAGATCATTAATAAGTATTATTCTTAGTTGCAATTAATGCCATTTGTTTGTTTAAAACTTTACAATGACACTGATTCTGGGTTCTGCATCTCTCATACTAAAATCATCATTGTCATCAGCCTAAATACTCCCAAATTATCAAATCATTTAGACAATAAGGGGGGTGGGCGACTTTTAGAAACTTGTGTTGTTGCAAAGTACATGTGTAATTCTGGATCTGTGTTACCGTGTATATTTTTTTTTCAAAGGCAAACTACTCACATAATTTCCCCTTGAAAACTGGCTGCAAGATACACAAGTATAAAAGTGCCTGTGTATTTGAAACCACCTCAAACTACTGCAAATTTCCCTTATAAGGGGCAAGGTATGCTCTAGAATAGCCTAGGGGCAATAGAATGCCTTTCTGGTCATGGGGAAGGGGGCAAGCAAGTTCTGCCCTCCCCCCACCGCTGGATTTTATACTTTACACTTAATGTCATTCTTATGTCATTCCTCACGTGAAGCATATATAGTATAATCATTTATTCACAGGGATCATTCCCAGACCCAGCAATAAAAAGCTTGATAATAAAAAAAAAACAAAAAAAAAACCAGACACAGTGATAAAGGAGAAAATCACAAAAACAGCATTACTAACAGAAGTGTCAGTACCAAGCAACTATTCTGGAATATGTATGGAGAGAGAGAAAATCATCAGGTACAAGATGCAATCAGAGACCAAGAAAATGTGGCCTAAAGGCAGAGAAGAGTCTTAATTGTTTGGCCTCCCTTGGCCTGATTAAAATCAAGAGAATGGAGAGGAAGGGAAAGAGGCTTCCAGATCAAGGGGAAATCCAAATTTGGGGGGAGGAGGAGACAAGTGTCCTGCTCCTCTGTAAACCCCCCCCCCCTCACAAGCACAGCCAGCCCACCTCTATCTCCAGCAGTTTGCAAACCTGCCCCCTCCCTCCACATCTGTCATTGCCCTCAGCCAGCCTGCTAACGCCCCAACCTGGCTTGCCAGGCCTCTCTCCTGCCCCCTCCACCTCTCAGCAAGCCAGTCCCAACAAACCTTGCTCACGGCAGTCTCCCTGATGCCAGCCCCAAAACAGCAAATGCGGTCACCGCATGGATTTCTAGCACTGGTCTTGAAATCTGAATCTCGCGAGAATGCAGAGAACGGCACGATGCTTGTAGGAGAACGCTGAAGAACCATGGAAAACGAGTTGTGCCTAACTCCTATGGTGTAGCCTGTACACGCTTCTAAATATAAGACTCTAAATAAATGACTAGTAGCAATAAAAGCAGTATAATGCTTGGCCTAATTCCTGCAGAGAACACAGGCAGAAGACAGGCACCAGGCTTGGAAATACAGAGATAGTACAAAAGATAATGCCCAGACAGACACAGAAAGACAAACAGCATGACAGCTTATGGCCTAATTGAGCTTTAAAGAAACTGATGTCCAATATTCCCTCTAATTTGTTTTTGTGGGCTATGTGCGCAAAAAAGTTCTCATGTGCAGCCTGATGTACAAATTTGTGTGCAGTGTTCCTTGAAACACCATTTCTGTTTTCTTGTACTGGCTGTGTTTCCCTCTGCTCGTTTCACAGCCTGTTTGCAAAGGCACATAGCTAACAGGAAACCCTGCTCATGCCCGTGCAAAATCTAACGTTTCAAGTGGTGGTAGGGGGGGCTGACAGATTCTATTCCATTGGTTTGTTTTCTAACCTGTCCTTTTCCATAGCACCCAGAATGAGCTACAGTATTAATAAAATTACAACACCAGTATAATGTTTTGGAGCCATCTGTCACCTTGAGCCAAGGCTTTCCAGGAGATAAATGTGCATATATTCATAAATTTGCATGAGTATATGGACATTTGTCTCCTGCATATTCATTGTAGATATCCTGAAAACCCGACTGTGAGGCCAGCAGGACAGGACTGGGAATTGCAGCTTTAAGCAGATATCACTTTCTCAATAGCACAATGAACTGGTCCTGGACTACAAAACCTGAGATTTTTCACACTTTTGTGTTGATGTGATAATTATCATCATGTTAAAAAGGTTCTGATTGCATGTACTACATATCGGTTAACAGTGGGAGCCCAGTAAACAGACCCGAGGCGAGGCAAAGAGTTAAGGCGACAGTGCTTATAGAGGAGCTGCCATCCATCACTGGAGGGCATCGCTGCCTGCCAATTCCTTGACTGCTTCTCTCGCCTTTCATTTGCGGTTTTTATGAAAGCAGTATTTACGGCCAAGGCACTGCTGAGTAAGATGCAGTGATTATGGCTGATTTTATCACAGCCGTATTACTTAGCTGCAAGGTGAAGCGCTGGGCTAAAACGGATCATGAATCCCCCGAAATTGACTATCCGTCACCTTTATAATCCTGATGGAAAGGCAGGCCGTATCAAGCCTGACAACTCTCATGCAAACGAGAGCAAGAGGAAAGGAGAAAAAAAAAAAAGGAGAGAGAGTGAGAGAAAAAAAAGGGGGGGGGGAGAGAAAAGGCTCAGATGTCTGCTGCTCTCTACGATGTATTTATTTCCTGTGGAAGGTGACACAGGAATGCTTCTAAGCAAGCATGATGAGAGGTGAGACTCCATAGACATCCTATGTTAACAGGTAGGAAATGTAGCATGGTGAAGGGTAGAAACAGGTCTCAACATGCCTAAACTTCAACTTTGCAACTTGTCCCCCCCTTAAAGCAAAAAGTAAACCCCAAGGGGAGTTTGTACAAAAGGTTTTCTCCCTTTTTACATCTATGGGAAAAATGCTTAGTGCATATACAAAACATGGTGTAAGGACCCTTAGGACACTACCAGGAGAATGTGTCTCGCAGAGTGAGGACATATTATGGCTGGAGACAGTAGGCAGGAGCAAACTAAAGAATCTTCTATGTATTCCCCCATGGGGGAATGCGCCACAATGGTTCATTCTTAAGGTTGAATACAGGAGCCCGTGGAGAATCCTAGAGAAGATAGCTCGTAGTGTAGGAGTTTCTGTTTGGAAGAAAAAGCTGCGCTCTTTTCTCTCATCCTGCAGGGGGTTGCAGGAATGGCATCACAATGTGTTTTGCTGGGGGTGTGCCTTGGAAAAGACTCTTGCCTTAGTAGAAAAGGTGTGGTAGGTTCTTTTCCCCTTTTGGCACGGGAAGATAGTTCATCCTTCCCTTAGGTTTCACTCCTAGGGCAGAAAAGTCTGTTCTAATATTTTTCTGGAACATTTTGCTGAACCCTACACGTTTGTGGAGAACTAGTTTATGTCAGCTAGTCCACTGATGTATTGGTACCCACCAGGTACTGAACCCAAGAAGAGCAGTGTGGAAACATAAGGAGAGTTCAATAAGTCAGGTACCAGGGAAATCAGGTACCAGACATTCCCTCGAGGATTTCCACCTGGTGCTAGCATGAAATCTTATAAAAGAGAACTGAAGATTTTTTAACTCTATGATGAAATGGATTCATCTCTCAGAAAATGAGTACTTTATCAGGTTGAGCAAGTTCTATAACAGTAAAGTTTTGATTTGCTGAAACATCAGCGCTGGTGTGACAAGTGGTTTGTGGAATGAATGTCAGTCCTGTCCCTAAGGGGCCCCCGAGGCTGTTGCTTTCCCCGTTCGGAACCCATCACAGGAGCTGCACGAAATGGCATCAGGTCTCTGCAGCACCTGGAATGACTCCTCTTTATAGTGAGAACATGGAAGGGAGATGACAGTAAAAACATGCTCGTCAGACCAATGATCCATCAACCTCAACATCCCGTCTCTGGCAGGGTTGCAATACAAATCCATGTCCCATGATTTTCTGGCTGTTACTTCATTATTTGGCCTCTTGCTCCCTCCCCAGGCCCTCCAACATGCACATGCTACCTCCACTAGGTGAGTATCTCATGCAATCAACATCCTTATTACTGGATAAAAAAACAGTCATGGATGATAAAGCAAGTGTTGCTTACCTGTAACAGGTGTTCTCACAGGACAGCAGGATGTTAGTCCTCACATATGGGTGACATCATCAAGATGGAGCCCAATCACGGAAAACTTCTGTCAAAGTTTCCAGAACTTTGACTGGCCCCTACTGGGAATGCCCAGAATGGCACTAACCCTGCAGCCAGCAGGGTTCCCCCTTCAGTCTTATTTGATAGCTACAGGCAGTGCCGAAAAATAAAGCAACAAAACGTTACGAACCCAACACCACGGGGCGGCGGGCGGGTTTCGTGAGGACTAACATCCTGCTGTCCTGTGAGAACACCTGTTACAGGTATGCAACACTTGCTTTCTCACAGGACAAGCAGGATGGTAGTCCTCACATATGGGTGAGTACCAAGCTGAGGATGTCAGAACATGCACCAAATGTACCCAACGGCGTGCAACAGGCACAACAACTGGGGTGGAATTTGGTAGAGGGCATCCTGAACCCCACCGGGCAGGCGGAAGGGTGTTGGTACGTCACGTTGCAAATAGGTTACGCAGGACAGATTGGCCGAAGATGGAATCCTGTCTTCCGGCTTTGTCCAAGCAATAGTGGGCTGCGAAAGTGTGGCAAGAGCTCCAGGTGGCAGCCCTGCAAATGTCAGGAAGCGGTACCAATCGTAGGTGTGCTACTGAAGTCGCCATGGCCCTCACAGAGTGTGCTGTAACACGGTATTAGAAAGGAATGCCTGCTTGCTGAAAGCAAAAATATATGCAGTCCTCCAACCAGGAGGAGAGAGTCTGGTTACCCACAGGTTGCCCTAATTTGTTGGGATGGAAAGAAACGAATAACTGAGTGCTCTTCCTGTGGGCAACTGTACGGTCTAGGTAGAACGCTAGAGCCCGTTTACAGTCAAGGGTATGCACAACCTGTTCTCCTGGGTTGGAGTGGGGCCTGGGAAAGAAGATAGGTAGTATGATGGATTGATTAATGTGAAACTCCGAAACTACCTTAGGCAAAAACTTAGGGTGAGTGCGGAGTACCGCCCGGTCCTGCAGGAATTTAGTGTAAGGCGGATAGGTAATTAGGGCCTGTAACTCACTAACCCTGCGAGCTGAAGTGATAGCCAAAAGGAAAATCACTTTCCATGTGAGATATTTTAGGTCACAGGAGTGAAGAGGTCCGAACGGTGGTTTCATGAGCCGCCCGAGAACCAGATTAAGGTCCCAAGAAGGGGCCGGAGGACGTAAAGGTGGCTTGATATGGAGCAAGCCTTTAGGAAAACGTGTTACGAGGGGTCGTACCGATATAGGGACATCCCCGACACCTTTATGGAAGGCGGCTACCGCACTGACATGCATTCTGATTAAAGAGGTTTTTAAACCTGACTCAGACAAATGCCAGAGATAGTCCAAAAACCTTGGGATTGGACAGGAAAAGGGATCAAGGGACTGCGCAGTGCACCATGATGTGTACCTTTTCCAATTATAGGAGTAAGATTTCCTTGTGGAAGGCTTTCACGAAGCAATCAGGACATGAGAAACCGAGTCTCAAAGGTTAAGTAGCTGAAGGATTAGCCTTTCAACATCCATGCCGTCAGGGACAAGGCCTGAAGATTGGGATGGCGTAGACATTCGTCGTTCTGAGTGATCAGAAGCGGGTCCTTTCCGAAGGGAATGTGCCTGCGGATGGAAAGATCCTGGAGTATTGGAAACCACACTTGGCGTGGCCAGTGAGGTGCTATCAGGATCATGGTTCCCTTGTCCTGACGGAGCTTCACGAGAGTCTTCGAGAGAAGAGAAAATGGAGGGAATGCATAAAGCAGACCGGTTGTCCACAAGAGGGAGAATGCATCTCTGGGCTGAGAGCGCTTGCTCCGAATGAGGGAGCAGTAATTGTCTACTTTGTGGTTCTGAGGGGACGCAAAGAGGTCTATTTGGGGATAACCCCATTGCTGGAAGAGAGCGGTCACTACCGAGGGATTGAGAGACCACTCGTGCGGTTGGAAGACACGACTCAGTTTGTCTGCCAAGACATGGTGCACTCCCGGCAAGTAGGTGGCCCTGAGGTACATCGAGTGGGAGAGCGCTTCCGCCCAAATCTGCACAGCTTCCTGACACAGAAGGAAGGAACCTGTGCCTCCCTGTTTGTTGATGTACCACATGGCCACCTGATTGTCCGTCTGATTTAGGATAACGTGATTTGATAGTAATCCTGAAAAGCTCTGAGAGCATATCGCATTGCTCGAAGCTCCAGGAAATTTATCTGGTGTTTGGCTTCCTCTGGAGACCAAGATCCTTGTGTCTGTAGATCGTTCACATGAGCTCCCCAGCCGAGGTTGGAAGCATCGGTGGTGAGAATGAGTTGAGGATCTAGTAGATGAAAGGGCAGTTCCTGGAGGAGATTGTTCTGATCTTTCCACCAGGTGAGAGACAGACGGAGTGCGTCGGTGATGTGGACAATGGTTGACAGAGGCTGAGTCGCTTGAATCCATTGTGACCTCAGAGTCCAATGCATGACTCTCATGGCCAGGCAGGCCATTGGAGTGAGATGGACTGAGGACACCATGTGTCCGAGAAGGACAAGGAATTGCCGCACCGTTGCTGTATACTGAGACTGCAACTGGTGAGCGAGAGACACGAGGGTTTGCACTCATTGTTGAGGTAGAAAGGCTTTTGCCTGTAAGGTGTCCAAGTCTACCCCAATGAAAGACAAGGTTTGAGATGGGGGCTAAATAGGATTTCTCGTAATTGACGAGAAATCCTAGAGAGATTAGAGTGTATAGGATCAAATCCAGGGATGACCGAGCGGCTTGCTGGGATGGGGCCCTGATTAACCAGTCGTCTAAATAGGGGTAGACGTGAACACCTTCTTTCCTGAGAAAAGCTGCGACAACTACGAGACATTTGGTAAAGATTTGTGGTGCCGATGCTAGGCCGAATGGAAGCACCCGGTATTGATAGTGCCTTGGGCCTACTAAAAACTGCAGGTACTTGCGATAAGCTGGAGCTATCGCGATGTGGGTGTATGCGGCTTGGAGGTCCAGAGAGCAGAGGCAGTCTCCTCTTTGTAGAAGAGGTAGAAGCGAGCCCAAGGTTACCATTTTGAACTTTTCCCGCTGGAGGTACTTGTTGAGGGCACGTAGGTCCAGAATTGGACGAAGCCCCCTGGATATTTTGTGGATCAAAAAGTACCGGGAATAGAACCCTAGGCCTTGTTGTGAAAGAGGAATGGGTTCTATTGCTCTTAACTGGATAAGAAGGGAAACCTCCTGCTCCAGAAGGACAGAGTGTTCGGTTACTCTCCACGCTTGTAGAGGTGGGGAGTCTGGTGGAACAGCAAGAAAATTCAGATGGTAACCCTGAGCAGTGATTGCCAGCACCCATTGGTCGGTTGTGATTGATTGCCATATTCCATGAAAGTGGCATAATCGGCCTCCCACTGGTATGCTTGGCAGAGGGATCAGGCTGCTGCTCTCCAAGTGAAAGTCAAAAACCTGAAGCAGGCCCCGGCTGCGAGCTGCTTGTGGCTTTTGCTTCCGGGGCTGGCGAGGCTGAGATTTTTGATAAGGCCTCGTAACTCGGGACCTTGTTGGTGGAGGATAGTACTTCCTTGGACGGAAGAATGACTTCTTAGAGTCCTTCTTGAAGGGCTGTCTAGAAGGGAAGTCAGAAGGCATCGATGAGAGCTGTTTGAGGGTCTCATGATGGTCTTTTAACTCAGCCACTATTTGCTGAATTTGTTCACTGAATAGATTATCTCCTATACAGGGCAGGTCAGAAAGCCTGTCTTGGACTTCTGGGCGAAGGTCAGAAGACTTGAGCCAGGCCCAGTGTCTTGCCGAAATGGCAGTTGCAGACACTCTAGTAGAGGTGTCGAAGATATCGTAAGCTGTTCGTATCTCATGCTTCCCTGCCTCAAAGCCCTTGTTGACAAGGGTTTGAAGATGTTCTTGGAATTGGTCAGGCAGGGTTTCAGAGAAGTCCTGTATTTGCTTGAAAATGACCCTATTGTATTGGGTCATGTACAGCTGGTAAGAAGCAATTCTGGAGATGAGCATGGCCCCTTGGAACACTCGTCGACCAATATTGTCTAGGAACTTGTGTTCCTTGACAGGAGGGGTAGAGAAGTGTGGCTTCATCCTTTTCACTTTCTTTTGAGCTGATTCTACCACAACTGAGTGGTGGTCAATGTTATGCCTTGGGAGGTGGACCCTTGATCCGGCGATAAACGTGTGTCCAGCCACCAGAAGGCGAGGCCGATTCCAAGACTCACAAGAGATGGGAGAAGGGAAATCTGGATGCAGGCGCCTCCTGCAGGTCGTGTGGTCCAGATAGCTGGTGCCTCCAGCAGGTCGTGGGATCAGGAGCTGGCGCCTCCAGCAGGTCGGGGAAAACAGAGCGGAGCTGGCGCCTCCAGCAGGTCGTGGGATCAGAAGCTGGCGCCTCCAGCAGGTCGGAGAGGTAGAGCTGAGCTGGCGCCTCCAGCAGGTCATGGAATCGGTATACACAGTCCAGCAATCAGAGCCCAGGGAAACTCCGCAACCAGTCCCAAAAGTCCAGTACCAAAGAATACTCCGCGGCCGGTCCAGGGGTCGAGAGCCAGAAGAATACACTGCAGCCAGTCCAGGGGTCGAGAGCCAGAAGAATACACCGCAGCCAGTCCAGGAATCAAGCACGGAGGGACAAACGCAAGAACAGAACTCAGGAACAAACCACAAGAGCCAAGATGAAGTCAAGGCAAGGTCTGAGATGCAGACCTTGCCTTTAAATAGTCCCCAATGGCTGGAACTCCAAGAGAGGAGCCAATCCCAACACAGGAATGACTCCTCTAGAAAATCCTCTTCTGCCGTGTATAGCCCTAGAGGGGGCGGAGCCAGAAGCCCGAGGAGGACGGCCGACTCCGCAGTCATGTTGAAGCGGCGAACATCCGCGGAACAGATCTGCTGAAGCAGGACGCCATTAGCGGGGACAAGGCAGTCTGCCGCGCCGGTAAGAGCCGGGCCCCGGTTGCGGCTTGCCGCCGCCGAGGGCCATAACAGTCAAGCTGAGATTTTTGAAAGCCCGGGGCTGACTGTACTAGATAAGTAGTGTCAGCTTTTCTGTGTACTGGGGCAATAGATCCAGGATTTTCCCAGTTCTTTTTGAGGAGGTCAAGAAGAACTTGATGAATGGGAATAGAAGTGATCACTTTAGGGGCATCCAGGAACCGGAGAAGCTCCATCATCTGGTGCCTATCATTTTGCTCCATCTGAAGCTTAAAAGGGACCAATTCCGACATTTCCTTCACAAAGTTAATGAAAGAGAGGGCCTCTGGAGGAGAACGCTTTCTACTTTCAGTAGGAGAAGGAGGTGAAGGTACATCATTGGTGTCTGTGGAAGTATCATCACCCCAGGTGTCATAAGGATCAGCAGGCTGACCTGTAGGACGAGAAGGGGGTTGGATACCCGAAGGGCCTGGCTGAGGCTCTGAGAAAATCGAAGGAATCACCGGGGGCACCGCGGATGCCCTGGGGGGCATCGGTGCCGGCATCGAAGACATCGATGGTGCTGATGTGCGTATCGCCCCCGATGAATGAATCGGTGGTGAGGAACGACATGGCATCGATGGCTGAGGCAATACCCCCGAAGGAGGAATGAAGAACAGTGTTTCTCCTCCCAATGAAGCAGTCATCGGGGACCCGGGAATCACTGGTGGAAGGGCTGTCATCAGCACCTCCATCCGGGATAGCAGCGGTGCCAGCGCTGCTGGAATCGGGTCGATGACCGGTTCCACTCTCAGTGCCGGTGTTGGAGGGACCTGGAGTCGTTGCATCGCCTTGTCGATGGCCTCCTGGACCAGCCGGTCCAGTTCTTCCCAGAGACCTGGGGCAATCAGCTCCGGCTCCGTGACGAAAGAGAGAGGCTGAGGCACAGTCGGAGGGACCACCTTTACAGGCGGAATCGCGACTCCCAAACCCCTATCGGGTGAGGGTGGCCTCGATGTCCCGGTTGCAGGAGGGGTCGGTGCCGCTCCTGGACGGGGCTTCTTCGACAGTGGCTCGGACGGTGGCGAGGTCAATGATTTCGCTCCCTCGACGGTCTGAGACTTACGATGCCGATGGCTATGCTTCTCCCTACGATCCCCTCGATCCTGAGGGTTAGAAACGGGAGTCGATGGCCATGAAGACGTCGAGGGCGGGCGGTGACCGGACCGTTGTCGATGGTGGTGGGACTTCGACGGTACCGGTTCCGATGACGTCGATGCGATGGACGACGTCAGGGTGTGAGCACGGAAGAGGAGTCCCATCTTCTCCATTCTGGCCTTGCGACCTTTCGGTGTCATAAGGGCACATTTGGTGCAAGTCAGGACATCATGCTCACGGCCTAAACACATAACACAGACTCCATGAGGGTCTGTGATAGACATGGTACGAGTACAGACCGGGCTCCGACGAAAACCCGACACCATGGCCATAGAAAAATCGAGCTGAGGTACGGTCGATGGCCAGTAGGCCGCGAGGGCCAAACTCGACGGTAATCGACGAAAAAATGGTGAAAAACTTACCGGAGTACCGCGGCTTGAGAAAAGTTAGAGGAGGAACCCCTGTGGGGCGAAGTAATTTTAATTAAGCATGTGAGGAAAATTCCTGTCAGGAATCTCTTCAGAGCTCCTAAACCACGAGGCTACTGCTGCGCGGAAAAAAGAAGACTGAAGGGAGGCCCCTGCTGGCTGCAGGGTTAGTGCCATGCTGGGCATGCCCAGTAGGGGGCCAGTCAAAGTTCTGGAAACTTTGACAGAAGTTTTCCGTGATTGGGCTCCATCCTGATGATGTCACCCATATGTGAGGACTACCATCCTGCTTGTCCTGTGAGAAATATTTATCCATAAAATATTGTCTTAACCCAACGAAAAGATTCTCAGTCCATTATTTGAGGTTCTGCAGTCCACAAGTGTGACACACATTTGTACATTTGGTCTGAAAACCATGTTGATACAGGCATAGGAAAAACATATAGTTCCATATAAAAAATGACATGTTGGGCCAGTCCTGGTGTTGCCGAATGCACTCTTGGTGAAATAGTTCTGCTTTACCCTACAAAAAGTAGGTCTGCAAGTCCATGCATGTAACTGGATAAACCCTGGCCTGACTCCACCTGACTTATGCACATTTATAATGGCTACTCTGAAAACCAGAGCAAAACCTTAACAGAGTTGATTTTTGTTTTGAATTGTCAAACATGAAATGCACCTTTAATAGCTTTTGAATAATGGTCTACACCATTTTCATTCATCTTTATATAACAAACAGCTAAATAAAAAAAAGTATGAACTTAAGTTCTCAAACATTAAACTGGAATATACCCTTCAGGGGAAATCATCATTTGGTGTTAATTTGAATTACTCAACAGTTTACATATTTATTACTATTTCAATAGTACAGCAATAATACTGCACTTGTACTATTTTCACAACTCATCTGCCTTTGCTTGAAATGATAGCTAAACCTTTTTCCCCAACTTCCAAATATCAAAGAACTCATCCTTGAATACTAAAACAATGTTTATTTGAATGAAGAAACAGTTTAACACTCACTGAAATTTGCGCCAAGAATAAACATACAGACAGCAGCCTGGTTCAGCTGCTATGAGTCTCTGGAAGCTCAGTAATCAGACGATGATAACTACAGCTGAAGTAGAAGTTGTGGCTACAAGTGAACAGTGGGACTAGCAGCAGATAGGAAATAGATTTAGGTGAAAGAGAAATGCTTCAGGGAGCTTGAAGAGGACACAAGAGAGCTGTTAGCTTGTCAAGAATCAGTCTCATGTTGTTGCCGACCCGGGTCCTTACCTTTTCGCCGGCTCCCCCACGCCCGCCGCGTTCCACTGCTCCCGGGGCCGACCCGACCGCGTGGCAGCGGCTCTCCCCACGTGGAGATGCCGCTGAGGCCCACGCCTGACTCCTCCCCCGCTGGGGAACGCGCGCGCATGAAGGGACGGCTTTTGTAGGTCCAGCACCCAGAAGTGCTGAACCGCCCTGTTTTCGATGTCAGACGCCGGCTGGCTATTTAAACCGGCGCCTGCTGTTGCGATCCCCCCTGTTGCTGCGCTACAGGAGGTATCTTACCTTCCTCCCGGAGGCCGCTTCGAAGCCAGGGCCTCTCCTGTGCATCATCCGGGACTTGCTCCAGGGCCTGGGAGGCCTAGCTGTTCCTGAGGCCTGCCTGTGGCTTGCATGCCTGCGTTTGGACTTCCTGTTTGGTGACGCCCTTCTCCTAGGGGCCGGCCCGCTGCTCTCTACCCCACTTATAGGGCCAGCGAGGGGCGGTCCTGGCAAACTACTCCCAGGGAGTTGCCTACAACCTCCAGTATATAAGGACTTTCTTGTCACTTGCAACTGGCCTTCGGATCGGGTTTTACAGTTGCCTGTAACCTTCTCCTCGATCCAGGTCATCCGTGGTCTTGCCTGTGTTGATGGTGCCTTGTCCTGTTTTGATGTCTGTTCCAGTCCGTGCATTGATGTGTTACCTGATACCTGTTTAAAAAAGGATTGGATAAGTTCTTGGAGGAGAAGTCCATTACCTGCTATTAAGTTCACTTAGAGAATAGCCACTGCCATTAGCAATGGTTACATGGAATAGACTTAGTTTTTGGGTACTTGCGAGGTTCTTGTGGCCTGGATTGGCCACTGTTGGAAACAGGATGCTGGGCTTGATGGACCCTTGGTCTGACCCAGTATGGCATTTTCTTATGTTCTTATGTTCTGATGTCTGATCCTGTGCCTGATCCAGTTCCTGCTTTTCCTTGATGTTCCTGCCTTGAGCTGCCTGGTGTGCAGCGTTCCTGCCTTGAGCTGCCTGGTGTGCAGCGTACCTGCCTTGACTGCCTGGAGTGCAGTAATCTTCCGCCTTGTCTTCCTGGTGCTCTCCTGCTCTCAGCGTGGTCCGCGACCAGCCTTCCTGGGCTGAGTAGGGCGCGTATGGGACGGGGTGGTCCGCGACTCAGTCCCGTGGGTGGGCTGAGTAGGGCGCCCTAAGGGACAGTGCCCATGTCTCCTTCCAGCCCTCATCTTCGATGTCTGCACTAGCCTTTGTCTACGATGTCTGCACCTGCCTTGTCTACGATGTCTTCAGTGTAAAGGACTGTCTGCCCTCGCCTCTGTCCGGCCTGCCGCCCATTGCCGTACCCAGCGGCAGGTCCGAAAGGGTCGGGAACAGTCTGAGGACCGTTCATCAATCAACTTCCCCGTGTTGGTTGCCATGGGCGTGCAGGTCCGGCTGAGGGTCAGACTCCACTCCTTACTCCCTGCTTTTGTACCCGCCTGGCTCACCATGCCTGCTCAGCTCACCTCCCATGGTGTGGCTTGGGGCTCCTCCTTGAGTCCTGCCGTGGCCCAAGGGCTCAGCGCGCGCTCGTAACACCTGCCTCCCTTACCTTGCCTTTGCAACGAGGTCGCTCCTTTGAGTGCTTAGTTGCTTCCAGCTCTGGTTACTGCTTGTTCCAGCCGTGCCTTGCTTCCAGCTCTGGTTCCTGCTTGTTCCAGCCGTGCCTTGCTTCCAGCTCAGGTTCCTGCTTGTTCCAACCGTGCCTTGGTTCCAGCTCCGGTTCCAGGTTTGCCTTGTCTTCAGCCAGCCACGACCTTCGGACTTCTTCACGATTATCCTTGTCTTCAGCCAGCCACGACCTTCGGACTTCTTCACGATTCTCCTTGTCTTCAGCCAGCCACGACCTTCGGACTTCCTCACGATTCTTCTTGTCTTCAGCCAGCCACGACCCTCGGACTTCTTCACGATTCTCCTAAGTCCCAGCGACTCGGACCCCTACGGGCTTCTCCTGGGGGGGTCTCGGGTTTCCAGGGCGAAGACTTCACTAATCCGCTCCAGCTAGGGTCCGCCTCCCGGCTCATTAACAACTATTGGACTTTGTCTCTAATCAGCCGGCCCAAGGGTCCACTAATTGACTCTCTCCGTAACAGTTTGCAAAGGCCATGGACTCGGCGGACTTCTCTCCCATGCAGGCCATTCCCGGTATGGCCCAAAGAATCCAGCAACAACAGCAATGCCTGGAGGTCTTGGCAGCTACGGTGGATCGTCTAGCCAGCCGGTTGGATGCTAATCCTCCAGAGGTGGTACAACCCCCACCTCCGCCTGTGCCTCCGACTCCCGTGCAGACTCAACTTCCGGCGCCCACACGTTACTCCGGGGATGCCAAGTCATGTAGGGCGTTTCTGAATCAATGCTTCATCCGCTTCACCTTGTTACCGGGGCAGTTCCCTTCAGATGCCATCAAGGTGGCATATATTTTGTCACTGCTCGATGGGAAGGCCATGCCTTGGGCCTCACCCATGTGGGAGAATCAAGACGCCATGCTTCACAATTTGCAGGATTTTGTGACTCTTTTCAAACAAACTTTTGATGAACCAGCTCATATGACTACCGCTACCACTGAGATCCTGCAGCTAAGACAAGGGTCCCGTTCCCTGGTGGATTACGCCATTGAATTCCGCACTCTGGCTATGGAACTCGGCTGGCAGGATGACTGCTTGCGAGGTATTTTCCTGGAAGGACTCGCAGGGCGTATCAAAGACGAATTGATGGCCCGGGATGTTCCCTCCACCCTGAATGGGGTAATAGATTTGGCGGGGAAGATTGACCGACGTTTGCAACAGCGGGCCAAGGAGGGCCGAGCCCTTCGCCGGCCAGTTTCGTTGGCACCCTCCTTCTCCCGACCTCTGACTGCACCTCACAAGACACAATCGGCTACCAACAACTCCTCGGAAGAGCCCATGCAGCTTGGGCGGGCGCCTCTGACCGAGGAAGAGAAGAGACGACACCGCACCCAGGGGCTCTGCCTGTATTGCGGTACCAAGGGTCATTTCTTGGGTCAATGTCCAGCGAGACCGGGAAATGGTCAAGTCTAGGGAGAGATGAGGAGATTTCCCTAGGCTGTATTAATGCTGCTCCTCAATGTACGGTCCCTATAACCTTAGAGTATCCCGGAGGCTCCTTCCAGACCCTAGCATTTATTGATTCCGGAGCCGGTGGGAATTTTATCCTGGAGGAACTAGTACACCAACTGGGCCTACCTACAAAGCGCCGGATACCTCCGCTACGAGTTACCTCCATCCGGTGAGCCCCCCTACCTGGCTGCATTTCTGAAACTACTATGCCTCTCACTTTATGAACTGGCACGCTCCACACTGAGACAATCTCCTTTATACTACTCGAGAAATCAGTACATCCTGTAGTCTTGGGACTCCCCTGGTTGCAGCAACACGCTCCGGTGATCCATTGGGACTCACTCCAAATTGCTCAGTGGAGTTCTTATTGTTTCCAGAACTGTCTGGACCCCCTTCCAAGGCCTGAAGTGCTACTCTCTCACTCAGCTCTGGAACTTCCTCTGCCTTACCAAGAATTCTCTGACGTGTTCTCTAAACAAAAATCAGAGCTCCTCCCGTGCCACCAGCCCTTTGACTGTGCCATTGATCTACTTCCAGGTTCCACTCCCCCACGGGGGGAGTGGAACCTGGAAGTAGATCAATTCTTTCACTGCCAGAGACCCGCGCAATGTCGGACTACATTACAGAAAACCTTGCTAAGGGCTTCATTCGCCCTTCGCACTCCCCTGCAGGAGCAGGCTTCTTTTTCGTAGCCAAAAAAGATGGCTCCCTCAGGCCATGCATAGACTATCGAGGGTTGAACTCCATCACTAAGAAGGATCGCTACCCCTTGCCTCTGATCCCGGAATTGCTCGATAGACTTCAAGGGGCCAAGGTCTTTACAAAGCTGAATTTGCGTGGGGCATACAACCTAGTTCGTATTCGTCCGGGAGACAAGTGGAAGACAGCATTCAACACTCGTGACGGACATTACGAGTATTTGGTAATGCCTTTCGGCTTATGTAATGCGCCTGCTGTCTTTCAGAATCTTATGAATGAGGTACTCCGGGAGATGCTTCATTCTTTTGTCATAGTATACCTCAACGACGTCTTTATCTATTCTCAAGATCTCTCTACTCATCGCCAACACGTCAAACGGGTGTTACAAGCCCTTAGAGACAATCATTTATACGCCAAGCTTGAGAAATGCCAGTTTGAATGTGAGACGCTCCCGTTTTTAGGATACATTGTCTCCTCATCCGGTTTTCAGATGGACCAAGAAAAAGTTGCAGCCATTATCATATATATATTGTCATGTTTATAGCCTATATATATATTGTCTATATATATATATATATATATATATTGTATATATATATAATATATATATAATATATATATATATATTGTATATATATATATATATATATTGTATATATATATATATATATATATATAGCCTATATATATATTGTCATGTTTATAGCCTATATTCTTTTCGTTCAGTAATTCCCTGTGTTTTCCCCCACCTTCCCTCCACCCAGTTCCATTATCAGTTTCATTGTAAAGCCATGTTGGCCAGTTTTATGTTACATGGAAACCGATGTGATGTTTGCCTAACGAATGTCGGTATACAAAAATTTGCAAATAAATAAATAATAAATAAATTATCAATTGGCCTCGACCGTCTGGCCTGAAAGCCCTACAGCGTTTCCTTGGTTTTGCCAACTTTTACAGGCATTTTATACCTCATTACTCCCAGAAGGTAGCTCCTCTCACCGCGCTTACTCGCATAGGAGTCAACGCTCATGATTGGCCTTCCACTGCCTCCGATGCCTTTGATGAGTTAAAACAAGCATTCCTAGCCGCATCTTGCTTACGTCACCCGGATCCACGGCGCCCCTTCATCCTGGAGGTCGATGCTTCGAACCTGGCTGTCGGCGCTGTCCTCAGTCAACACGATGCTTCCGGCAAGTTAATGCCATGTTCCTACTTTTCAAAGAAATTTTCGCCCGCCAAATGTAATTATGGCATCGGAGACAAAGAACTTTTACCCATCAAGTTAGCCTTCGAGGAATGGAGGCAATGGCTGGAGGGAGCTAACCATCCTGTGACCGTATACACTGACCATAAGAATTTATTGTACTTAGCTCAAGCTCAGCGACTGAATCCACGGCAAGCGAGATGGTCACTCTTCTTCAGTCGCTTCAATTTCGTCCTCAAGTATCGACCTGCAGAAAGGAATGTGCGAGCCGATGCCCTGTCTCGTACCACTCAGCTGGAGGAGGAGGAGGACTCTCCGCAACCCATCCTGGACCCTGCATGTGTTCAACTAACTACCACCTCAATTGATTCTACGAGAAAAACTCCGGTCCCAAAAAGGCTTCGGAGAAAAGTTTTGTCTTGGGGACACGATTCTTTGTCTGGGGGGCACGCCGGTAGACAAAGAACATTAGATCTCATAAATCGTTTCTATTGGTGGCCCGGACTTTGACGTGACGTTTCGCTCTACGTTAACTCCTGTCCCACCTGCGCTCTGCAAAAACCACTTAATGGTCCTCAGAGAGGTTTACTGCAACCGTTACCGGTGCCCACGGAACCCTGGACACATATAGCCACGGATTTTGTGGTGGAACTTCCGTCTTCTCAGGGCAAGACTGTGGTTTGGGTCACGGTGGACCGGTTCTCTAAAATGGCTCACTTCGTGCCTCTGCCCAAACTACCCTCCGTGACTGAATTGGCTTCTCTGTTCACACACCACGTGTTTCGCATCCATGGTCTGCCCCAAGACATTGTGTCCGACAGGAGCCCCCAATTCACAGCCAAATATTGGAGGGCCTTATGCAAGAAATTTAAGATCCAGCTGAGTTTCTCTACCGCTTTTCACCCGCAAAGTAACGGGCAAACTGAACGCATGAATCGTTCGTTAAAGTTGTTCCTACGAGCATTTATCAACCACAAACAAGACAATTGGGTGGAGCTTCTCCCTTGGGCAGAGTTTGCCTATAATAATCAAATACATACGGCGACAGGGAAGTCGCCCTTCCAAATTGTGGTAAACAGCTTAAGCCACCCTTACCCCTGCCTGTACCCACCTCTTCGCCTGCCGCTCAGTTAACTGCTGACCAACTGAGTAAACTTTGGACCTCCACTCAACACCGGCTTCAGAAAGTCGCACGCACTGCTAAACGATACTATGATCAACACCGGAAACCTGCATTCTCCTTTCTCCCAGGCGATCGAGTGTGGCTTAGTACAAAAAACATTCATTTGAGGCAACCTTCCAAGAAACTGTCACCCAAGTTCTGTGGTCCCTTCCGCGTAGCAGAAAGGGTAGGTCTGGTCTCCTATCGCCTACGACTTCCCACCACTCTACGCATCCATGATGTCTTCCACGTCTCCCTCTTAAAACCAGTGATTCTCTCCAGATTTCACCCCAGGCCACTCGAAGGTGGTTCCACCACCGCAGATGAGGATCCCACATTTCAGGTACGAGAGGTCCTTGATGCTCGATTTCCCAACAGGCGTTGGGAGTACTTGCTGGCCTGGGAGGGTTGTGGGAACGAGGACAATACATGGGAGCCTGCCCGCAATATTTTGGACAAGACCCTCCTACAGCAGTTCCATCTAGACCATCCTGACAGGCCGAGGCCCTTGAAGAGGGGGCGTAAAAGGGGGGGTACTGTTGCGGTCCCGGTCGCCAGGCTCGTGACCGGGTCCTTACCTTTTCGCCGGCTCCCCCACGCCCGCCGCGTTCCGCTGCTCCCGGGGCCGACCCGACCGCGTGGCAGCGGCTCTCCCCACGTGGAGACGCCGCTGAGGCCCGCGCCTGACTCCTACCCCCGCTGGAGAACGCACACGCGCGAAGGGACAGCTTTTGTAGGTCCAGCACCCGGAAGTGCTGAACCGCCCTGTTTTCGACGTCAGACGCCGGCTGGCTATTTAAACCGGCGCCTGCCTCCCTTACCTTACCTTTGCTTAGTTGCTTCCAGCTCTGGTTCCTGCTTGTTCCAGCCGTGCCTTGCTTCCAGCTCTGGTTCCTGCTTGTTCCAGCCGTGCCTTGCTTCCAGCTCCGGTTCCAGGTTTGCCTTGTCTTCAGCCAGCCATGACCTTCGGACTTCTTCACGATTCTCCTTGTCTTCAGCCAGCCACGACCTTCGGACTTCTTCACGATTCTCCTTGTCTTCAGCCAGCCACGACCTTCGGACTTCTTCACGATTCTCCTTGTCTTCAGCCAGCCACGACCTTCGGACATCCTCACGATTCTTCTTGTCTTCAGCCAGCCACGACCCTTGGACTTCTTCACGATTCTCCTAAGTCCCAGCGACTCGGACCCCTACGGGCTTCTCCTGGGGGGTCTCGGGTTTCCAGGGCGAAGACTTCACTAATCCGCTCCAGCTAGGGTCTGCCTCCCGGCTCATTAACAACTATTGGACTTTGTCTCTAATCAGCCGGCCCAAGGGTCCACTAATTGACTCTCTCCGTAACACATGTTGCTTTTGGTCAAAGAACCAACAGGAATCGGCAAAAAAACACAGGCAGAGACAAAGCAAAATTAGAATAGATCCAACAGGGCACTCAGAAACTGTTTAATTTTTGTGAGAAGATTGGAGAATTTTTGGTGTGAACTGGACTAAGAATTTTTGGTTGCGGTAAATTTTTGTTCAACATCGTGTTTTCTTCAGTGTCAAGGGTTCCCTCAAGCAATGACATCCCAAGCATGAGTACTGTGGATCCAGAAAGTGAGCCTAGGGCCCTGGAGATTTATCCTTCCTCTCACTCAAATGAACCCCAGAACCCCAGAGACCTTACTGAGAAGAACTATGTCAATGTGAACTGAGAAGAGACAGATAGTTGGGAGCAGAAGTGCTCCTGGGGACTACAGTGAGCGCCTGCATTCCAGGAGGTCCCCAAAATGGGGGTTACAGTAGCATAAAGGGTACAGCAGCATGGAAGATTGACAGCAAGATTATAAAGGTGTAACATCAAAGGCTTGTTTGTCAGCAACACACCTAGGTGTGTTGCTGACAAACAAGCAACCAAACTCCTAGCCAAAATCCATCCTCTACTACTCTTAAACAGACGCTAGTATCTCTTGAACCTACATCATCCCTGGAAATAGAATCGATTATCAAGAAAATGAAACCCTCGTCTCACCCTCTAGACCAAATACCAACCAAACTTCTCCTCACCATTCCTAACACCATTGCCAGATCTCTGGCAGACATCATAAATTGTTCCCTCAATCAAGGATCTGTCCCTGACTCCTTAAAAATTGCTTCGCTGAAACCCTTACTAAAAAAACCCAATCTGGACCCAGCCAACCCAGCAAATTTCCGCCCCATCGCAAACCTACCTTTTATAGCTAAAATAATGGAAAAACTTGTCAACTTCCGTCTCACCGACTACTTGGACTCCCACAATATCTTATACCCTTCTCAATTCGGTTTCAGGAAACGCCTAAACACAGAATCCCTCCTTCTTTCTTTAACGGACACCATCCTGATGGGCCTTGACAAGGGACAATCGTACCTCCTAGCCCTACTCGATATTTCTGCGGCGTTTGACACGGTAAATCACGACATCCTCATCAGCCGTCTATTGGAAATAGGCATCTCTGGCTCCGCACTGCTCTGGTTTAAATCCTTTTTGAACAACAGGCACTACAAAGTTAAAATAAACGACAAAGAATCCCACCCTGTCCCATCAAAACAAGGAGTACCACAGGGCTCTTCTCTGTCCCCTACCCTGTTTAACATATACCTACTTCCTTTATGCCAGCTGCTCAATAGCCTCAACCTCACCCATTTTATATACGCAGACGATGTGCAAATCATAATCCCCATCTCGGACCCCATCTCCTCAACTCTAAATTTCTGGAACGACTGCCTACATGCCATCAACCAGCTTCTCTCGAATCTCAACCTGGTCCTAAATACGCCCAAAACGGAACTCCTGGTTATCTCCCCTAGCGATAACCACCCCTTCACTAATAACACAATAACCCCACTAGCAAGCCATGTCAGAGACCTTGGGGCCACCCTTGACTCCAGAATGAATTTCAAAAAATTCATTAACGCTACAACTAAAGAATGTTTCTTCAAGCTACAGGTCCTGAAGCATCTAAGACCGCTCTTACACTTCCAGGATTTCCGTTCTGTGCTTCAAGCAATACTGTTTTCAAAGATTGACTATTGCAACGCTCTTCTACTCGGTCTCCCCGCCTCTTCGACCAAACCTCTACAGATGCTGCAAAACGCAGCGGCCAGGATCCTTACAAACACACGGCGCAAGGACCACATCACACCTATCCTAAAAATCTTACATTGGCTCCCTATTCAACATAGAATACTGTTCAAAGCTCTCACTATCATCCACAAATCGGTCTACCAACAATCCTCTCTCCAACTCACCTTCCCTCTGGAACTACATACATCATCAAGACCGATAAGAACTGCCTACAAAAGTAAGCTCATGGCCCCTCCCAACAAATCATCAGTTCACAACTCCATCCACAAGCGAGCATTTTCGACAGCAGGTCCCCTACATTGGAATTCGCTTCCTCAAGACTTACGCCAGGAACAATGCCATTTAACCTTCAGAAAAAAACTTAAAACCTGGCTGTTCACACAAGCCTATCGTTGAAGGATTCCATTTTAACCAACTCTCTCTCACCCTCCAACCCACCCTTCTCCCTCCCCGCACTCCCTACCGTTTTCCCTTCTCCCCCGGCAACCTCAACCCACCCTTTCCCCTCACCCCCACCCCTCCTCCCATTTGACATACCATGTATATTTCAGCTGTATATATTTCCATATATATATATTTCCATGTATATTTCCGCTGACTATAATCCATGTTTCTGTACTACTAATTTATTGTTTTATGTTAATTTATAGTTTGGAATTTTTGTTAACTTATTGTTTGATTACTTAATTCTGTCCTATCTTCCGACATCCATGTTTTTACTCTCCCTGTTTTAATGTAACTTCTCATTTCCACTTATACGTTAATTGGTTTTTCCCCTTGTTCTAATGTAAACCGGTACGATAAGACCTGGTCTTGAGTGTCGGTATAGTAAAAGAAGTTAAATAAATAAATAAATAATATAGGGGTAGATTTTAAGAGGCGCGCGAACAGCCTACTTTTGCTTGCGCATCAGACTCAAGCAAAAGTACGCTGGATTTTAGTAGATACGCGCGGAGCCGCACGTATCCACTAAAATCCTGGATCGGCGCGCGCAAGGCTATCGATTTTGTATAGCCTGCGCGCGCCGAGCCGCGCTGCCTCCCCCCGTTCCCTCCAAGGCCGCTCCGAAATCGGAGCGGCCTCGGAGGGAACTTTCCTTTGCCCTCCCCTCACCTTACCCTCCCTTCCCCTACCTAACCCACCCACCCGGCCCTGTCTACACCCCCCACTTACCGTTGTCGGGGGATTTACGCCTCCCGGAGGGAGACGTAAATCCCCGCGCGCCAGCTGGCCTACTGCGCGCCGGGCCGCAACCTGGGGGCGGGTACGGAGGGCGCGGCCACGCCCCCGGGCCGTAGCCACGCCCCGTACCCGCCCCCAAACCGCGGCCGACACGCCCCCGAAACGCCGCGTCGACCGGGCCCGCCCCCCGACACGCCCCCGACACGCCCCCCTCCGAGAACCCCGGGACTTACGCGAGTCCCGGGGCTCTGCGCGCGCCGGGAGGCCTATGTAAAATAGGCTTCCCGGCGCGCAGGGCCCTGCTCGCGTAAATCCGCCCGGTTTTGGGCGGATTTACGCGAGCAGGGCTCTGAAAATCCGCCCCATAGGGTATAGCAGCAAGGAAAGGTGGTAGCAAGACCCTAAGTAATAGCATATAAGATATATAGCAGCAAGAAAGAGTGGCAAGCAAGATTCCCAAGGTGTACTGTCAGGAGCAGAGCAGCTTCAACTTGATTGGTTCTGCATCTTATCTACTTGCCCTCTTCTCCTACCTCAGCTCTGTCTTGGCTAGTACTTCACTCACGAATTTCTTGGTTGCTATACTTACTAGTTTCATTGCAGCATTTTTCAATAGGCCATTTAATTCATGGGCACGCTCCATTTGTTTCAGAGGTCCATGAATGAAACGAAAATGGTCTCTTTCATTGCATTTTACCCATTTGTTTTAAACAAATGCACATCCCTAGTTTCTATATTTAAAAAGTAAATAAAAGTAAGAGTAATGAGGGATCAATACAGTTTCCAAAAGAGGCATATTAAAACCTAAGAGTAAATAATATTAGCATGCAGAAGGTACAAGTGATCTCAGAGAGAAATCTATGAGGAAAAAGAGCTTGAAAGGCTAAGGGAAAAAGGGAAGGGAATCAGAACAGCAGAGGTACAAAGAGAAACAAAATAGCTAAGCATGGCAAGGCTTTTTAAAAAAAAAATTAAATATTTTATAGAAAAAAGGAAGTGCAGAGTTGGGATTTTAAAACTGAGATAGAAAGAACAGATAAGATAATTTATCTGCTCCCTGATTCAGTCCCTCTCCTCTGGTTTCTTCCCCCATCCCCCTCCAAAAAAAATAAATAAAATAAAGCCTGCATACAGGAGGAGAAGGGCCGGCATCCAGAGAATTCTCAAGTGTCTCCAAAGACATCCCTGCCCTCCACCATGCCCAAGAGCCATGGTCACAGGTCAGCAGGGGAGAGGGAGGAAAGAAGGAAAAGCTCTCAGCCTCTGCTGCCAGGGCTGTGGGAAAAGCTGAGAGTTTGCTTGGATGTAGTTCAAACAGCCTCATTTTCTCTAGGCCTAGACTGATCTAGGATCCTATTATCTTTGACTGCTGTTGCATGGCACACTGTCTTTTTCTTTAAGTAGGTGATGCTTGTGCATCGCTGTGCTCTAATGATGCTAACCACATCCGGAGCAAAACCCCCCATATGCTTGCTCGCCTCATCAATGGACACAGCCTACCAGCAACCACAATGTGTTCCCAGGGGGAGAGGAAACATACTGGTAACATTTTAAAATCTTCTCACATACAATTCCAGCAAAATTATAGCCTCAGAAAAAAAAGCAGGCGCAAATGTCCATGGGTACTTTGCACATGCAAGAAGTTTGAAAGCTAAATTGCGCCAAGTCCACAGGCACACAGAGCACCCGCAGACTTTGTCCCAGTGTTGATAGATTGAAAGTTGCAACCCGTGGGGGTCCATACCGACCAAGTCAGTGAACGGGAAAGATCAACCAGATATTCAGCTGAATTTATCTGGACAAGTGCCACGATGAATATACCCGGATAACTTCAGGACAGATATTTCTCCGACCAGACTTACCCAGCTAGCTTTGGGCAGCACTACCACTGCCCCAGGAACATTCCCGATGTTGCCCCTTTTTACCTGGCTAAACTGAATGCGGACAATGAGCTGCCCAGACAAAAATTTAGCCGGGGATCCTAGGGAAATATTCAAATCCCAGGTTTTGTGTGGGTAACTCAAAAAAATTCACCAGGCGAATCCTTTGGATATCGACCTCTGTGACTGTGCGCCCAAGACTAAGTCTCCCCACCCCCTTTGAAAAGCAAGCAGCAGCCAAGACCAGTTGGATAGAGAGATGATACACATATTGGTAGACACATGACAGAGAGATACCAAGAGAGGCAGACAGGCAAATACAAAACTAGTCAGCCACATTAGTGCTGTCTGACATATTAGTGTCACAGAGAGATGAACACTACCGTCCTGATAAGCATTTGTGAAAAAAAAATATTACAGCTCTGTCTCTCTCTCTCACTCTTCTCTTCAATTTGAAGAAATCTGTACCTGTCAGAGGCCGTCTGGCTTCCTCCCCCTCTTCACGAAGAGCCAGATTTAAGGATTCCATCTTAGGTGAATTTCTTATTCAAAAAGGTGGATAATAAATTCAAAGTAAATAACAGAAAAAGAAAAAAGCCTACAAGGCAGTTTGCTTGCACCTTTCTGGAAGGTAAAAAGAATCCACAGGGGAGGAAAATAAATTGTTCATGCAAAAAAGCTGGTGGAAAAAGGCATAACAGGATTTTAAATTTAGCTGTTAGTCAGAAATTTGGCTGTGCCTTCTTTTTGCCCAAGTTCTCGCTTCCAACAGTATTTTTCTATGCATGCTTTGCTTCTCCAAAAAAGCTGCAATGAACAAAAAAAAAAATGGACAAAAGATGTGCTATTTCCAAACTCTGGCAGCAAACTATCAAATTACTTACCAATATTTTTTTTTCTTTCTGTATTTTTGTTGGCTTACTATTAATTGTGTTAATTATATATCACTTCTTTGACATTGTTTTCTTTTTCCCCTCTGATTTACCCAGCTGGTTTTTTTTTCCTCCTACTTTCCACATACTCCCTTCCCAGTACAGAGTGCTTCCACGAGGTCCTCTCTTTGCTGAGCACTTCTCAGAAATGGGGTGAGATCATGGCAGAGCAAGCAGGAAGAATGTTCTCATGACCCTTCATCCTGTAAATAAGAAGCAAACCACACTAATGACTCTTGGGGCTATATTTTCAATGATCCTCCCCTAAAGGTTAGGTTCCTGATCAGTTTGAAGGTATTCAAATTAATGCAGTGTGTTTGGCTGATTCCTTTTGGCTCTGTAAATTGCATTGCTTCTTCTGAAGGCCCAATCCTCCCTGCTACTCTATCACACTATATTAAGAACATAAGAACATGCCATACTGGGTCAGACCAAGGGTCCATCAAGCCCAGCATCCTCTTTCCAACAGTGGCCAATCCAGGCCATAAGAACCTGGCAAGAACCCAAAAACTAAGTCTATTCCATGTTACCATTGCTAATGGCAGTGGCTATTCTCTAAGTGAACTTAATAGCAGGTAATGGACTTCTCCTCCAAGAACTTATCCAATCCTTTTTTAAACACAGCTATACTAACTACACTAACCACATCCTCTGGCAACAAATTCCAGAGTTTAATTGTGCGTTGAGTAAAAAAGAACTTTCTCCGATTAGTTTTAAATGTGCCACATGCTAACTTCATGGAGTGCCCCCTAGTCTTTCTATTATCTGAAAGACTAAATAACCGATTCACATCTACCCATTTTAGACCTCTCATGATTTTAAATACCTCTATCATATCCCCCCTCAACTGTCTCTTCTCCAAGCTGAAAAGTCCTAACTTCTTTAGTCTTTCCTCATAGGGGAGCTGTTCCATTCCCCTTATCATTTTGGTAGCCCTTCTCTGTACCTTCTCCATTTTATGTCCATTGGACATAAAATGTTGGGAGAAAAAAAAACAAACCTCTGATTAAGTTCAAATAGTATGGGAAGGGATAATACACAGTCAAGATCCCGAGATCCCTGCTAAATATGGGCATAGAACCTTTTTTTTTTTTATAAATAAAAATAGTACTGTAAATAACGTATTATATTTCATACTTCCACTAGTTAATTCTGTAGATAACTGTTTAGATAACCTGCCACATGGCCCTTTGGCTACAATAAACATAATAATCCTAACTATGGTACAACTACACTAAGCATCAACTTAGAGAAAGCGTTATATGCACCTACATGACACTGTGGCCAATGATGTCCAAATGCTGCTTTCAGGAAGCTCACTGGAATATCATGTGCTTCAAAAAGCCATTAATTGAACTGGAGTGACTGGTGTTAAACTTCTTGAATAATTAGGCTTATTTAAAAGAATATAGGAACCTAATCTCTTCCCCTTCAATAGAAGGTCATCTTTGCTGTATTCAACCACACTAACTCTTAGCAAACAGTTCCCCATCATCACCTGATAAAAGCAACTACTGAATTCTGTGTGTACATTTTTGGTGCTACATATGCAGGTTACGTTTTTCAAGACACTAAAAAAAAAATAAAAAATCAAAAGCAGGTGTGTTTCTCTTTTTCTTCTTAGTTTAAGGGGAGTTTGCATATAGCAAAATTGCTTACCTTGTAATAGGTGTTATCCCAGGACAGCAGGATGTAGTCCTCACACATGGGTGACATCGGTAATGGAGCCCTATGTACGGAAAAACTTCTTTAAAAGTTTCCATGAAACTTTTGAATGGCACCGGAGTGCCTACTGAGCATGCCCAGCATGCTATGATATTCCCTGCCACAGGGGTCTCCCTTCAGTCTTGTTTTGTAGCAATAAGCGTTAGCCAAAAATAAAATAATAAAACGTAACGGACCCAACTCCGCGGGGTGGCGGGTGGGTTTCGTGAGGACTACATCCTGCTGTACTGGGATAACACCTATTACAAGGTAAGCAATTTTGCTTTATCCCAGGACAAGCAGGATGCTAGTCCTCACATATGGGTGATTAGCAAGCTAGAGGCTGAGTCATTTTGAGGTGAGCAACAGTGAAGTATTGTTGTTGAAATGAATCAGCCGAAATCACAGCAGGTTGGATGTAGAAGGAGTTGGGATTACACTGGAAACAAGTTCTTTAAGACGGATTGTCCATAGGCTGAATCTTGTCTTCCTTCTTTGTCTAAACAGTAGTGAGCTGCAAAAGTGTGAAGAGAACTCCATGTTGCTGCTTTACAAATGTCCAGAATAGGTACAGAGCGAAGGTGTGCTACTGAGGCTGACATTGCTCTGACTGAGTGTGCTTTTACTCGCCCTTGAAGAGTAAGGCCTGCTTTTTCATAACAAAATTGTATGCAATCTGCTAGCCAGTTTGACAGAGTATGTTTGCCCACTGCTTTACCTGGTTTGTTTGGATCATAGGAAATAAACAGCTGACTGGATTTCCTTTGGGCTGTTGTGCGGTTTAAATAGAAGGATAACGCACGCTTACAGTCCAAAGTGTGTAAGGCTCTTTCACCCTGGTGGGAATGAGGCCTAGGAAAGAATGTTGGTAAAACTATTGATTGGTTCAAGTGAAATTCCGTGACAACCTTAGGAAGGAATTTTGGATGTGTACGGAGTACTACTCTGTCATGTAGGAACTTTGTAAAAGGTTCGTATGTGACTAGAGCTTGTAGTTCACTGACCCTTCTAGCTGATGTAATGGCTATGAGAAAAACCGTTTTCCAAGTACGGTATTTAAGGTCACAAGTATTTATGGGTTCAAAAGGAGAACGCATAAATCTAGTTAATACTACGTTCAGGTCCCATTGTATGCTTGGGGAATGAACTGGAGGTTTAATGTGAGTTAGGCCTCTCATGAATTTACTGACGAGAGGCTGTGTGGAGATAGGAGCATCTTCCAGCTTGTTATGGTAAGCTGAGATTGCACTTAAGTGTACCCTTACGGATGATGTCTTAAGACCAGAGTCTGAGAGATGGTAAAGGTAATCTAGTAGTGAGGTAGTGGGGCAAGTGAAAGGATCTAAATCTTTCTGAGTGCACCACAGTGTAAACTGTTTCCATTTGTAGGAATAATTCTTTCTAGTGGAAGGTTTACGTGCAGCTATAAGTACTTGAGATATAGCGGATGGAAGGTTGAGAGGCTGTAAGATCAAGCTTTCAACATCCATGCTGTCAGGGACAGGGACTGAAGGTTGGGATGGCGCAACTGACCCTGTTCTTGAGTTATGAGATTGGGAGCTACTCCCAGGCGAATTGGATCCCTGACTGAGAGATCTAGCAGTGTGGGAAACCATACTTGTCGAGGCCAATATGGGGCTATGAGTATCATTGTCCCCTTGTCCTGTTGTAGCTTCACTAGAGTCTTGGTTATGAGAGGTATCGGAGGATACGCGTATAACCGGCCTGAATTCCAATGGCGAGCAAAGGCGTCCCTTGGTAGGCTGTTGGACTGCCAGAGGAGAGAGCAGTAATTGTTCACTTTGTAGTTCAAGTGGGATGCAAAGAGATCTATTGTCGGTTGACCCCAACGCTGAAATATCTTGGTTGCTAGCAATGGGTTCAGAGACCACTCGTGTGGTTGGAAGTGACGGCTGAGGCGATCCGCTACTGTGTTGTGGATGCCTGCTAGGTAGGTGGCCCGTAGCAGAATTGAGTGTGCTAGGGCCCAGTCCCAAATTTGAGCTGCTTCCTGACAAAGGAGGTACGACCCTGTGCCTCCCTGCTTGTTGATGTACCACATGGCTACTGTGTTGTCCGTTTGGATCAGAACAGTCTTGTGTGATAGGCAGTCTTTGAATGCATGAAGCGCATAACGTATAGCTCGAAGCTCCAGGAAATTTATTTGAAAAGAGGCTTCGAGCTGTGTCCACTTGCCCTGTGTTTTTAGATGACCAATATGTGCTCCCCACCCTAAGGTGGATGCATCTGTAGTCAAAGTCACTTGTGGAACTGGTTGCTGGAAAGGTAGGCCCTTGAGCAGGTTGTTCATTGATGTCCACCAGAGGAGCGCAGATTTGAGCTCTAGTGTGATGTGAATAGGAGTGGACATTGGTTGAGTGGCTTGTATCCACTGTGTCTTGAGTGTCCATTGTAGAAGTCGCATGGTCAATCTGGCCATGGGAGTTACATGAACCGTGGAAGCCATGTGCCCTAGAAGAATGAGGCACTGGTGAGTTGTTACCTGGAATTGGTTGCGAAGATTGTGAGTCAACAGTACAAGTGTTTGAGCACGGTCTCTTGGAAGAAAAGCTGTTGCTATTGTAGTGTTTAGTTCTGCACCTATGAACTGTATCAGATGAGTTGGTGACAGATGGGATTTCTGGTAGTTGATGAGAAATCCCAAGGAGTGAAGCACTTGGATGGTGAGCTTGAGAGAAGTGAGAGCTCCTTCTTTTGATTGACTTTTGATGAGCCAATCGTCCAGATAAGGGAACACGTGCACTCTTTGCTTGTGGAGGTGTGCCACTGCTGCAGCCATGCACTTTGTGAATACTCGTGGTGCTGATGCAAGGCCGAATGGCAGCACTCTGTATTGAAAATGCTGATCCAGTACCCGAAAGCGCAGGTACTGGCGATGAGGAGGAAAAATGGGAATGTGAGCGTATGCATCTTGAAGATCCAGAGGGCAGAGCCAATCTCCCCTTTGAAGAGGAGGCAGAATGGTGCCTAGGGATACCATTCTGAATTTTTCTTTTTTGAGAAATTTGTTGAGATTTCTGAGGTCTAGAATGGGTCGAAGGCCTCCTGTTTTCTTTGGAATGAGGAAATATCTGGAGTAGAATCCTCTGCCCTTTTGAGGTCCAGGAACTGGTTCTATGGCCCTGGCTCTCAGAAGGGTGGATAATTCTGTTTGAAGAATTATGGAGTGTTGATTTATTGTGCAAGAGTGAAGTGGTGGATTTTCCATTGGGATAGTTAAGAAATCCAGCCTGTAACCGTGAGTCGTGATGGATAACACCCACTGGTCGGTGGTGATGGAGGTCCAATTGTTGTGGAAGTACTGTATGCGACCTCCTACTGGTGTTTCTGGGAACGGGTTGATCTGGCTGCTGCTCTCTGGGGCTTTTCAGAAACCAGAAGTGGTTGCCGTTTGTGGAGGTGGTTGAGCCCTTGCAGGCCTTTGTCTAGGCTGCTGGCGTTGTGTTGGGCGGCTAGCTCTTGGCCTACCTGCTGGGGGGTAATATCGACATGGGCGATAATAAGGCCGTCGAGTGTCATGCCTTGGAAATTTCCTGGCAGAAGGCTGGGTCTCTTGTGGTTGGGACGACAACTGTTTCAAGGTTTCAGTGTGGTCCTTTAGGGTTGCCACAGCTTCTTTTATTTTCTCACCAAAGAGATTGTCCCCTGAGCAAAGTAGATCTGCCAAATGTTCTTGAACCTCTGGGCGCAGATCAGAGGCTTTGAGCCATGCCCATCTTCTTGCTGCAATACCTGATGCTGAGAGCCTTGCAGCAGTTTCAAAACAATCGTAGGTTGCTCGAACCTCGTGTTTCCCAGAGTCCAGGCCCTTATGAACTATGTCCTGTAAGGATTCCTGATATTGTTCAGGGAGAGAGAGAGAGAGTTCCTGAACCTGCTTCCAAAGGTTTCTTTGGTACTGGTTCATGTACAGTTGGTAAGATGAAATTTTTGAGACCAGCATTGAACCTTGAAAGATTTTTCTTCCTAGGTTATCCAAGAGCCTACTCTCTTTCCCAGGTGGTACAGAGGAGTGAGATTTTTGCCGCTTTGCTTTCTTTTGAGTGGATTCCACGACCACTGATTGGTGGGGCAACTGTATTTTTTGGAACCCTGGAATAGGTTGCACCAGATATGTTGATTCTGCTCTTTTATTAACTGCAGATACTGAACCCGGATGCTCCCAAATTCTATATTGTAGTTCCTGGAACACCTCATGAACCGGGACTGCTAACATCTCCTTGGGAGGGTCCACAAACTGGAGGACTTCCAAGGTCTTCTGACGTGCATCCACTTCCGTTTGAATGGGAAAGGGAATGGTGTCAGCCATCTCTTTAACAAAGTTGGTAAAAGAGAGGTCCTCAGGAGGAGATTTCCTGTGGTCATCTGGCGGAGAAGGCTCTGAAAATATTTCCTCATCAGATGAAAATTCAGAGCTGGTGTCTATAGGAATCTCATATGTGTGATGAGGACGAGATGGTAAGGCTGGAGAACGAGGCCTTGGGGGTCTTGGAACTCCAGATGGGCCTGGAATCGGGTCCATTGGAATCTTCTTATTGAGGATGTCCAGTAATGTGTCCAGTTTGGTAAAAACTGGATGTAACCCGGATATATCCTCCTTGGTCACCGGTGCTGGCATCGGAGATATCGGTGCGGGCACCGGTGTAGGTACCGGTGGTACCGGTGGATGGATCGGTGGAAGTACCTGTGGCATCGGTGGAGGTACCGGAGTAGGCATCGATGTCGGTTCCCGTGCCCTCGTCGGTGTCTGCGGCATCGATGGTGATGGCTCTGTCGGTGATGGAACGGGTATCGGTGGAGTTGTCGCATCACTTAGAGCCTGATGCACCGCTTGACGGATAAAGGCGTCAAGTTCCGCTCTCACAGCTGGCGATAACAGAGCAGCTGTGGAGGGAGGCGGTGATGGCAATGCCAATACAACCTCAGAGCCCTGAGGAGGTATGGAGCCCGTCACCGATATCGGTGGGGATCGCCCTTCACTAGGCCTCGGAGCCTCAGTCCCCGTCCGGGGTTTCTTTGCCGGCGAGGCCGTGTCCTCCGAAGGATTCTCGGTCATCGTTACCTGGCGTCTCCGATGCCGGTGGTGGTGCTTTTCCTTCTGTTTTTCGCTCCCCGAGGTTGATGCTTTTGAAGACACCGAAAGGGACGGCGTTGAGGCATCTCCCGCCTCCGGACGTTTCTTCTTTAGGGTTAGTTGACGTACGGAAGCGGATGGAGAAGATTGCGCTGAGGTCGAGGGCCGTGGAAGCAATTGGATGTTAAATAATTGCTCCATCTTTTCGGCCCGAAGACGACGACCTTTTGCTGTCATTTCCGCACATGATTTACATGTTTGGATATTGTGGTCTTTGCCGAGGCAAAGAACACATTCGAAATGAGGGTCGGTAATCGACATATTCCTCACGCAGTTTGGGCACTTTTTGAAGCCCGAGGCCATGGCGCCGGACAGCCGTCGACGGCGATAAGCCGAAAAATATCGTTCCCGGCCGGGAATCGACAACGGAAAAAAGTTATAGGAAGGGAAACCCTTGCGGACAGAGTAATTTTTTTCCGAAAATACAAATTTTTTTCGCTAGGTGAAATTCACCTCAGGACTCCAATTTAGCCCGCGATGCTAACGGCTTCGCGGAAAAAAGAAGACTGAAGGGAGACCCCTGTGGCAGGGAATATCATAGCATGCTGGGCATGCTCAGTAGGCACTCCGGTGCCATTCAAAAGTTTCATGGAAACTTTTAAAGAAGTTTTTCCGTACATAGGGCTCCATTACCGATGTCACCCATATGTGAGGACTAGCATCCTGCTTGTCCTGGGATAACATAAACTAGCATGGGAGTAAGCAATGGGGAAAATGACAGAGCTCCAGGATTGCCGCTCCTTTAAAACATGGCAGTACTTAACCTTGGTTTTTTGGGGGTTTTATTAATGCATGTCAGCACTGTTTGCCAGCTTGTCACAGAATAGTAATTTAGGGGCAATAATTAAGCCCTTGTAGGTAGCTTGTAGGCCTATGGGTAGCAAGCCAATTTTGAAAGGGAAACTCCCTTTGAAAATCCGGCGGCAAGTGGCCCAGCAGCACGGGGACTCTTTTCTCCACCTGCTTTGCAGGTGAAGAGGACGTAAGGCACAGCACACACATGAGTTCCAAAACAAAATTCCCGCCAGTACATCAGTGGATCCACCCTAACCCTGACAAGTGCCAGCTACTCTTCCCTGCATACAGAGAAGGTAGTGGGTAAAGAATAACACTTTTTAGAAGGTGTTTTTCCATGGGTCAGTGGAAACCCTTCTGAAAATTGCCCCTTATTTTGTCAGCTAGGAAAATCAGGCTAATTCTAAGGCCTTGTTTTTATACAATTCCTGGCGTCCCAGAGAAATAATGCGACTTGCCCCAAGGTTGCACAGAGAGTCATTAGGAGCAGGTGCTTCCCTGGGTTTCCTCCTGAATCACGGTCAAATGCTCTGACCAGTAGGTTGCTCCTTCTCTCTGCTAAAGTGGAGTGTGTTCCCTTGGCTACAGCTCAGACCTGGGAGCGAAGGACACAATGGGTTCCATTCCTGGTTTTACTACTGTGTGGCTATAATAATAATTTATGATTTACATGTAACCATCAGTGTGCACTATGCCCTCAAGGATACCCGTTACATAACCATCAGTGCACACAATGCCCTCAAGGATACCCGTTATAATTTCCATTCCCTGGACTCTTTGTAAGTTACAGCACAGGGAAGTTAAAGGGCACATTATCCGGTGAGAGATTGATTTTGGAGTGGAGGAATAGCCTTAGTGGTTAGAGTAGCAGGCAGTAAACCAGGGAAGCCAGGAGCTCAAATCCTGCTGAGTTGGCATGGCTTGTGACTCTGGGTAAGTCACTTCACCCTTTATTGTCTCAGGTAAACAGGGAATAGGGAAATACCTACAGTACTTGAATGCAGCTCACCTTGAGCTACCAATGAAAAGACATGAGCTAAATATAAGTAAATAAAATAAAATAAATAAATTTGGGGAGGGGGGAGAAGTCAAGCCAGAGTTTCCAGGCTCTCTCCACTATACTACACTGTCAGACTTTGGCTACAGTTCTATACTAGAGACAGGTATAAACATATCACAATATGTTCCATATCAGAGTGTCATATCGCGCTGAACCGCACAAATTGACAGTCACAAGGGACAAAGACCTTACACTATGGCAGTCTTTCCATGGGATTATCTGACAGCTTTGTAAATTAATACATATCACTACTGTAACCCCTTATGCCCCTATCTACTGGAGTAACATTATTTTTTATCTTACCTCTTTATCTATAAATGGTCCATGCGGCAACTATTGGGACAGGCAGCCTAGAATACCAGTTTCAGTGCCATTGTGTGTGCATTCAATTTATTTTCCCCCACCTCAACAAGGTACCAGGAATGCCCCTCTAACATGGCAAGAAGAAAGAGCATTGTAAATAGTGCACAGATCTTGTTGCTGCTCTGAGTAGGGTCATTTCTGGCCTGGCCAATTTACCAAGCAAACAGCTTGAGCAAACTGTCTACGAAACGCGGCAGCCACGGAGGAGCCTAGGATGCGACTGCCTCACGGTTTCCTTAAGGCGCCTTTTCCTCGAAGTGCTTTCATATCATGCTTTGTTTTGTGCAAAGCTGGGCCATTATTATTCCTATAGTGGAGAGACTGCCTCTTATTTTGATAAGTGTCAAATAATATCAGCAGCGCGGGTGAAATTGCTGCCAAAGTGAATCAATTAATCACTGTCACATGACGCGCTCTGATGCTAGGTGTCCAGTTTGATTAATACAGCTCATGCAATGAATGCATATTGTGAAGGGAAAAAAAAAATAAAAGCCTCTGTAGGGATCAAAGAATTCTGAGGTCAGTTTTCAAAGCTATGTAACTGGGTCACTACAGAGTTAGCTAGCCAGATCAGTCGAGGTGAGAGAGGCTGAAAATATAAGTCCTTTCATAATTTAGATGCATTAAAAAAAGATATAATCTTGGGGAAGGGTGTTTAGGTTGGACAGTAAACACCGCAGGTTAATACGGTGTTTTCCTCCAACCTACACAGGCAGTAGGTACAAAGTACATGGCCATTTTTGTACCCATGTGTTAAGCAAATCTGCAGAGAAACTACCCACGTGGTTCCTCTCTGAACATTCACTGCAAATTCTGTGGGTGCAAATACAGCCATTTGCTTGCACCTAGCTGGCCTCCTGAAATTGCCCCTCCCCCCCACTCTCTGTGTATGGGTTTCATCCAAGCACCCTGCATCGTTTTGTTCCCTTCAATCTCTTTTAATGCCTGGTTTGCCGAGCGTGCAGTGCCTGCCAGCTGTGAAAAGGTTAAGAGGCGGCTTGTGTCAGAGGCCAAGATTACCCAGACAAGAGAAAAGCACTACAGGCAACACTGACACCACCACAACAGCATCAGCAGGGGAGAGGTGAGTGTGTGGAGGAAAAGGAAGGTAATTGTGTGATATAATAACATAGAACAGTTCCCAGCTGCTTAGAAAGAAAGAAAACCTTTCCTTTAGGCGCTGTAAAAGTCACACACACACAGAAAATAGACAGCATGGTCAGATTTATCAAAAAAATTTTTTTCAAAGGGCACAGAAAAATACGTCCGCACGCATTGGAGACATAGCAACAAATATAAACAAAAAAAAAAAAAGAGGATGAATTACCCTGGAGAGGTGGTGGTGCAGGGGAGATATGATACAGACCTTCAGATACCTGAAAGGCTATAATGATGCACAGATATCAAATCTTTTCCACTGGAAAGAAAACTGTAGAACTAGGGGTCACAATATGAAACTCCAAGGGGGGGGGGAGGGGGATGACTCAAAACCAACATCAGAAAATATTTCTTCACAGAGAGGGTAGTTAGTGGATACCTGAATGCCCTCCCAGAAGAGTTGGTGAAAACAAGAAGAATAATGGAATTCAAAAGGGCAGATTCCTAGAGGCTAGAGGATTGAAATGAAGAAATAAGGTATCCTATATTAACTTTAGGTGCAACATTTCAGACTGAGGTAACCTGCACAGAATGGCAGGTACTACCCGTAACATAAGGCTTGGGGGTGATTAGCATAGAGGTGGGGGTGACCAGCCCGTACAATTGAGGACCACAAAATCAAGGCTAGGTTGTGGCATAGAGCAATTATTTAAGAGACACTTGCGCACTTGCAGACCAATCAGCCTCGATGCGTTTGATGTAACTGCAACATCGCTCTCTGCTTTGAGGGGGTGGGGGGAGAAGAATGGATTCAGAGACAGCCAATGCCGGGCCCCAACTTTAACAGTCTGGGCTGCAAATATCAGATATTAGACAAAAAGCACAGGACTGTTTCTACAGCAAAGTCCGAAAGCAAAGCACATTCAAGCAGCATTGCCTGAACTATCAAGAAGGCTTCTCATCCTATAAAAATGTTGACAGTTGCTTGGTTTTGATTGTAAACATTATTATCATTAACATAAGACTTGGAGGTAACCCGCACAGAGCAGTACTTACTACCATAAGAAACTTGCTGGGCAGACTGAATGGACCATTTGGTCTTTTTCTGCCATCATTACTATGTTAAGTTTGAAATTTGTGAAAAGCAGCACCAAAGGCACAGCGTGAGAGAAAGTGTTACACAAATCAGCATCCACTATTGTTGCTTCTGCTGTATCCTTTTATTGGTGAGGGGGTGGAAATAGGAAAATAACCAGATAGCTCCACAGCTTAAAGGACAGGCTGAGTCAATCCTGATTTTACCCCATCCCCCCCCCCCCACATCCAATGTTCCCTCTAAGTTACACAAGAGCCCAGCAATATCTTTCTCCCCTCCTGGCACCACTCCAGCCCTTTCACAGTTTGAACCATGCAGGTTCCCCCATAGTTCTACGGGAGCTACCGGACCTACACAGATCGAAACAGTGAGACGATGGGAGCAGCGCTAGGCGGGAAGAAAGGTTACCGTGGTCCCCCCCCCACACACACAGCTTAGCAAGAACACTGATTGCATCTGAGGTCTTTCACTCCTACTGTTTTAAGGAACTGGTACTACACAACAGAACAGATGGAACGAGGAGGGGGGGGGGGGGGGAAGTGGGGTACACCAGAAATGCATCAGCCTGTTTCCTCTGGCCTGAATTTATCTGGACAACTGAGCTACGGCTGACCTTGAGCCATATGCTTTACTGGACATCATTTGCATTAATTTAGTCCATGCTTATTTGTTAGTGATTGTCACTGATAAGAGTATTTGGCCATGGTCAATCAACACTTCATTAGCACTGAAAAGCACTCTGCTTTAACAATACAGGCAATCACATGGCCGGTAAAGTGCTAATTAAGTAAAGGAGTGTACACCTGCACTTTTAGTAGTGAAAGGATGCTAATTTACCAATTCCTTACTTCATTCAGTTTACTTTAGGCCACTAACAATTGGTTTTAGCCACTGGAACTGTTTTTCAACTCCAAAACTTCAGACTAGCTTTCAGGGTGTCTATTAATAACCAATAATTCACCCTCCTTTTTTTTTTTTTTTTGTCGCACATAAGAAACTACTAAATGCTGTAGTTGTCAGACTGTTTCTTCAGATTACAGGTTCTAAAACGACTTAAACCACTCTTATTCTTCCACGACTTCAGGACAGTCCTTCAAGCGCTTCTGTTCGCCAAAATAGACTACTGCAGTGCCCTTTTCCTAGGCCTCCCCAAATCCACTACCAAACCACTGCAGATGATACAAAATGCGGCTGCGAGATTGCTGACCAGTACTAGCCGCAGCGAACACATCTCACCCATCCTCAGAAACCTACACTGGTTACCAGTTAATTTCAGAATTCTATACAAATCACCGTAATTCATAAAACCATCCATCATCATCTTCAACTCGACCTTGAAATCCCATTCAAACTCCACTCCTCCAACAGACCAACTAGAGATATCCTCAAAGGCACTCTGAAATTTCCCCCTACTAAAGCTTCACGCCTCTCGATGACCAAAGACAGAGCTTTTTCGATAGCTGGCCCTTCTATCTGGAATAGCATCCCATCAAATCTCAGAGTGGAGCCCTGCCTTTTAACTTTTAGAAAAAGACTTAAAACCTGGCTCTTTCACCAAGCCTTCGCCGACCCACCAGACAATCACTAGTTGTCCTCACGCTTACCCGTTCTGGCTTTTATACTCACGATTGGACTCTGACTCTACCAGGTTAAAGCACCATTAAGCTTTAACCCGTACGCTCTATGGTATCACTTTATATTTATTTCCTACCTTATCTTCTTTCCAGCTTGTTGCAAGCTTCCAAGTTCTCTTACCCTGTTGATTGTAACTTTGACTCATTCATACCTATTGTTTATCCTTCGTTTACTTGAATTGTTACCCCAGTTTTTACTCTTGTTAATTGTAAACCGATCCGATATGGTTATTTACTATGAAGGTCGGTATAAAACTGTTAAATAAATAAATAAATAAATAAATATCACAGCTGGATGTCCCTTTGTGTTTTATTTATTATTTTTTTTAAATTACATAGCAGACATTCACAGCAGTGTAAATATTTAAACAAGCACATCCCTCCCTTCAGCCTTTAGGCACTTCACCAGTGTGCTGAGAAAAGCTTGTTTTAAACTAGTGTGAGAATCACAGTGGAGATGTCAGTGGACCATGAGGCCTTCAAGGCATCAAGCATCCCTGGCATATTTAGTTTTGTACTTCAGAGTGAGCCTGCAAGAAATTTTCTCCTCCATTTACTGGCGCCTGGTTTCTCTACTCATTCTAAGATGGCAGATGTTTAGTCACCAGAGCAAATAATAATAGGCGACAGTCCAACCATCAATTATTCCCTCTGACAGTCAAAAATCAGCCCGTCCCTGAAAAGAAAACAACCTTGGTTCTCCCCTGAACTTCAGAAGACCTCAGACACAAGGAAAACAAATAGCGCAAGGCCCCATGCCCCATCACCTTAGCCGCCTATAAATAATCCCTCCACTGCTACAGGAGATCCATCTTACGAACAAAAAGAGACTTTTACGCCCGCAGAATTCACAATCTCCAATTCGACGCCAAGCCGCCCCCCCCCCCCCCCCCCCCAACCATCCCTGATGACCAAGCACAAACTAAGGCCAACGAACTCGCAATCTTCTTTCAGAAAAAAATCTCCAACCTCTTAACACTCCTCCCTCCCAGCACCACCTCATCTCCTATCCCCTTCACCACCTTTTCATATGCGGGAGCTAATCTTGACTCCTTAGAACCTACATCCTCCATGGAGATCGAATCCCTACTAAAGAGAATGAAACCTTCGACCCACCCGTCCGACCACATCCCGACAAAACTACTCCTATCGGTTCCGGACACTATCGCCAAGCCTCTGGCAGATATTATAAACTGCTCTCTCGGAAGGAATTTTCCCAGACACACAAACTCGCCACCCTCAAACCCCTTCTGAAGAAACCGAACCGAGACCCCAGAGAACTCAACAATTTCCATCCAATTTCCAATCTTCCTTTTGTTGCCAAGCTTATGGAGAAACTGGTCAATACTCAACTTTCAGAATACCTAGAAAACCATAAAATCCTCTACCCAACTCAATACGGTTTCCGCAAATCGCTAAGCACGGAAACCCTCCTCATCTCCCTCATGGACCATCTCATCATGGGCCTAAACAAAGGACACTCTTTCCTGCTAGTACTTCAACATCTCGGCTGTGTTTGACATGGTGAATCATTCTATCCTCCTAAATTGACTCTCAGACATAGGGATATCAGGAACTGTCCTCAGATGGTTTGAATCTTTCCTCAGTAATAGAGGCTATAAAGTCAAAATCAACAACAAAGAATCCCAGAGCATCAACTCTTCACTAGGAGTACCCCAAGGCTTTCACTGTCCCCCACCCTCTTCAATATCTACCTCTTACTCTTCTGCCAGCTGCTAACAAGCCTAAAACTAAAACATTATCTTTATGCCAATGACGTACAAATCCTGATCCCTATAACTGAATCCCTACCAAAAACACTCAAGTTCTGGGAAAGCTGCCTCTAATCTATCAACTTCCTCCTCACCAGTCTAAATCTTGTACTCAAATCAGCCAAGACAGAACTACTCCTCATATCTCCTGATCACATCGATTTTCCTCTGCAGACCCCCCCCCTCCCCCCAACACCATAGTCACCCAAGTAAGAGATCTTGGAGTGATACTTGATAACCGACTGAACTTCTGGAACTCACTTCCCCCAGACCTACGCCAGGATCAATGCCATCTCTCCTTCAGAAGGAAACTGAAAACCTGATTGTTCGCACAAGCATATCGCTAAAGAAACTTTTCTACAATGCTAGAAACTTCCTATTTAAAGAACTTGCTAAATTCAGCACCTCTATAGTAACCAAATGTGTTTTGTTATTTTTATCAATTGCTCTCTGTTTATCTTACTTTACCCTCTAGTTTGAACTTGTTCAATCTACCCCTGTCTTTCTAAAGGCCCATGTTCTACTCTCCCTGTTTTATTGTAACTTTGTCTTTCTCTTTCCATGTTAATTGGTTCTCTCCCTTGTTTATTGTAAACCGGTACGATAAGACTTGTCTTGAGTATCGGTATATTAAAAGAACTTAAATAAATAAAATAAAACTTAAAGAAGTTCATCAATCACACAACCAAGGATTGCTTCTACAAATTACAAGTGCTAAAAAGACTTAAACCACTCCTACATTTCCACAACTTCAGGACTGTCCTCCAAGCCACTCTATTTTCCATGATAGACTACTGTAACTCCCTCCTATTGGGTCTCCCTGCCTCCTCCACCAAACCTGATGCTCCAAAACGCGGCTGCTAGAATCTTGACAAACACCAACAGAGGAGATCACATCACGCCCATTCTCAGACATTTGCACTGGCTCCCAATAAGTTTTAGAATCTTACACAAGTCCCTCACCACTATTCACAAAACCATTCACAATCAGGTCCCCATTGACCTTCAGTTCCTGTTCAGACTCCACACCTCTACTAGACCTATCAGAGAAGCGTACAAAGGAACTCTGCACACCCCCTCAACCAAATCCACCCATCGCACAGCCACCAGAGAATGGGCCTTCTCGACAGCAGAACCAGCCATCTGGAATGCCATCCCTCCAGATCTCAGACAGGAACCCTGCCTGTTGACATTTAGAAAAAAACTCAAGACCTGGCTGTTTCAACAAGCCTTCCCTTAACCCAGCCCACCCCCTTTCCAATTCCTTGATCCCAGAAAGCCGCCTCATCCATCCTGCTAATCCCCCATATTAGACTCCGCTTTGCTTCTTATCCGATCTACAGTTCAAATACAAGTGCTGTTTAATCAATGCACTCTATTGCTGACTCAATGCACCTCCTGTATATTCTTGTTAAAGTTACCACGTTTATCTTCTGTCTTTGGCTTCTTCATCTCCCAAGTTTCCATGCCCTTCTTTTGTTGTAACTTTGCTTCTTCTTCAATGTTAATGTTATTACCCCATGTTCCATGTGAACTGATATGATCTGTATCATGAATGTCAGTAAAAAAAAAAAAAAAGAGTTAAATAAATAAATAAATAATAAAATAAATCAAAGCTGAAGCACCGATCAGGAGGAGGAGGGACATCAAATACTCTACAATGTCCATAAAGTTCCAAGAACGGTTTTTATTCTACGTGAGCAAGCAGAAAAGTTCAAATTGTCAGCATCAAGCCAATAGTTTACATCAACGGTCCCCTGACATGGGTTAGGTTTTGAAAAGACTGCGTCAGAGGGAGCCCATAAATTGTAAGTAACTCAGGTCTAAGTAGAGGTTGTAGTCGGACAGCATTAAATCCCCCAAAAGCTCAAAGGGGCCGGGATAATCAAATTTATAAACTACTTGATTCAGAAATCTTTGTAAAGCGATTGCAAGCTTTGTCAGCGTCTCCCTATACACTTAATATGTGAATCCCAACCTGTACGGTCCTTTATGTAATCGCTTTACAAAGATTTCTGAACCAAGTAGTTATCTATAAATTTATTGATTACCCCGACCACTTTTGGCTTTTAGGGGGATTTAATGCTGTCCGATTACAACCTTTACTTAGTTACTTACAATTTATGGGCTCCCTCCCGACACAGTCTTTTCGAAACAAGGCCCGTATCGGGGGACTGTTCATTTGTCGATGTAAATTATTGGCTTGATGCTGACAATTTGAACTTTTCTGCTTGATCACGTAGAATAAAAACCGTTCTTGGAACTTTATGGACATTGTAGAGTATTTGATGTCCTTCCTCCTGCTTATCGGAGATGATTAGTCAGCTGCAAACTCACTGACTTGTGAAAAGTTAAACCCAGATGGTACCCTGGGATCAGTGTGAACTGCGGCTGGCCTTGCCTCCAGTCCGCACAGTATCATAGGTATTATAATTATTGACTAACTTACATTGTTACAGTTCTTTAATTTATTTAATTGCACGGTGAAAAAAGGAAGAGCAGCAGGAGAGAAGAAAGGAGGAAAAATAAAGATAGGAAAGGTAAAAATAGTAAAACATTTGGTTTATACAACGATTTCTGAATCCTTATTGCTGGTAATTTCATATTTTTTTTTAAAAAGCCCTTATTAAGAAAAGAAATGAATAAATAAAGCCAGGGAAAATGTAAGAGTAGATTTTGCAGCTGCCTCTGCTGTAAAGGATGTTGGGTTATTACCAGCTCATCAAGTATTCCATTAAGACTGGCAACCGTTAGAAGTGAAGCTCCATTTCCAAGACTTCCCCCTCTTCCCCCCTTCCTCAGGCTCCCACAGCCCTCCCCCTTTCTCAGTGTCAAAGTGGACCAGGTTAGAACCTGATTAATATGCAATTAGCAATAAAAGGTTTTCCAGGGCATTTGAATAATACATCACATAGTCAGCCAGGGAGAGATACGAGAGAGGTCATGGATTAGAAGGCGATCAGACAAACGCATGGCAGGTAAAGAAGAGAAGGAGGAATGTCTGGACAAGTAGACCCAAATACACACATATGGTATATCCTCTGAGACACAAGCAGAGTGAGTCATTTGCTTATATCTGCAATGATGGATTGGCTAGAACTCATAACCTGTTCATTTCCTAATAATTTGTGAATTCCATTGTTACAACAAATTATAAACTTGGATCTAGTAAAATTAATGGAGGTAAATAACTGGCTGTTTAGTAGTATGAGTTCTTTTATTGAAAGGGGTAGTACAGTGTGAATACAATAGCTAAATACGGAAAATTCATAAGAAGAAATTTTGAGTAGCTCACATCATTGCAAACTATACTCACACTTAACTTTGAAAATTAGCCAGCATGCTAAAAGCAACCTCATACTTTGCATTTACTATTTGTGAAGACAGGGGAGGTGGAGGTAAATACTTGTGTACATAATTTTGGACACGGAATGTGCATGTTCTGTTTTCCCTTCCTGACCTAAGCATACATTTTGGAGCACCTCCTCCCAATCCTTCTTAACGTATACATGCTGTGGAATCCCATGTGTCCTTTTAGCAGGGTTGAAGAAGGCAATTTTAAGACAAGCAAATTTACCCTGGTAAATAGCTTTGAAAATTATCCTCCACAGGTCTAGAGACTACAAAAGGATACAGTCCCCTTTAATGCAGAAATATACGTAAGGCAAAGTATGTTAACTACAGCATCTCTGTAACACATGCATTTATAGTTGAGATGCCAAAACAATGAGGCAACCTGGACAGTGACTGATGACATTATAAAGCACTGAAAATTATACGCAATGGAAAATGATAGACCCCATAATCAAGGATTTGGTCTGTCTGCAGATGGCAAGGAAGGGAAGCCTATGACTCAAACAACCTCAATTGTTCACCCATCAATAACTAATGCACCTCAGTAAGAGACAGAATAACAAAAAGAGCCCCACTGTATATGACTGTCTCAGTAAATGGCTGTTTTTCACAGCTGACTCAACCTTGAGAATTATAGTAAGAAAATTACAATTGGCTTTGAAGGAGTTCGATTCCATGAACCCCTGAAGACTGCACAGCTGTGATGCCTCTCGTCTCATCATGCTGCAGTGAAACGCACAGCCATCTTGATTTACTAACATTTGCAACGCAAATAACACGTAATGACGTACTTACGCACTAACGTTTAGTGAACGTGACTCCATTTTGGATTCATATTTTGTATTGTATTAATACGAACGCTGTCGCGAATATCTAACCCGTCAATTAAATGACGAAACAATAGTCTGATCATAAGCTACACCTACTAGAGACCACGCTAGCTATTGCTTGTTCAGCAGTTTGTAAAATGTTTGTTCAGCAAAACCAGAACGCATGTGTGAAAGATAAGAACTGTAAAGTGTATAAAGGTTTGCTCCGAAGGGGGCGTGGCATGCAGTTGTACTAAGCCGTTGTCTTAGCTGCATCTTGCTGGCAATAAAAGTCTATCTTCACGGATCAGTTGTCTGGGCCTTCTTACTGACAGAAAAAGAGACGGTTACATTGGCGAGCCAGCCAGGAGGTACCGGAGACGCTATTTTAGCTCTCCAGAAGGTCCGGTAGGTTGGTGGCGGAGCGGTCCCCCTGATACACCTGGTGAGTGGCCACCGCTGAGTTCAGCGATCAGGTTTCTAAGGGGATCGTTCCACAGAAATTCTGCCGGGACCTCTGGATTGATGATCCGGGAAGAAGGCTTTCCTGACGATCGGAAGACCCCTGCAGGCGAGTATTATGGGAATCTGGAAATAAGTAAAGACTAGCTAGCTCAGGAAATAGCCCGGTCTTTTCTGGCTGACCGAGGGGGCCTTGATCACACCCCACGCAGTGTGTTAGTAGGAATTATGCTCCGAAGACCACGCGGATAATCTGTATGGAAATAATAAGTAGCGTATACGACAGTGGGAATAGGTTTCTTGTTGTGTGAAAGAGAGTGAATGGCCTCGCAGTTCTAGACCGGGCGACCGCGTTCTAGTCGGGGCAATTGTGACCCTTTGTGTCTGACGGATACGGACCCCTTACCTATCCGTCTTCCCTTCCCTCCTTTGTCTGTGAACTCTATCCTAATGGGAGGGAGCGGGTCGACTCCGTTAAAAGTCATGACGGAACACTATAGCGAAGTGTTCGATGAACATAAATGTACGAAACCCGGAATGATTCAACGATGCACCCATAAATGGCCCGGTTTCTGTGTAAATTGGCCTCCTACAGGAACCTTTAATTTCCAAACGGCCACACGGGTCCAGAAAATAGTTATACGAGAAGGGAATCCGGGTTGCCCTGAGGATATACCATACATAACCGCGTGGATCGCAGTTATTGAAAATCCTCCATCCTGGGCGAAGAAATTAGTGGAGGGAGCCGCCCTCGTAATGGTGGCTCAAGCATGTAAGATGGGAGACCGGAAATCCCCAAACCGGAAGAGAAAGGGCAAAGCGGCCATATTGGACTCTACAGAGCATGCGTCAGCTGAGGCGGCCATATTTGTAGTACAAGGGAATCCACGGACTCCAGAAAAAAAAAAATAAACCCCTGCCGCCTCCAGCATTGCCCGACGCTGAAAATATTTTGCCGCCGCCATATGCCCCTTCCTATCCCCCCACATATCCCATGCCACCAAGCCCCCCAGTCCCCTCCAATGCGCAAGCTGATCCAAGAATGGCACTAGCTCATGAAGAACGACCTGGAACGGCGACCGCGAAGGAAGAAGGCGGCGGCGAGGCATCCGTATCAGACGGAACTCGCAGTAAGACCCAAGCCGCAGCTAGTTTGCAATTACCAATCAGGGAAACATCAACTGTTGTTCCCGTAGTCCCAACTGAAGAAAACGAGCATCGTACTACGCAAACAATAAGATTATTTACTTACATACCTTTTACATCCAGCGATCTTTTTAATTGGAAACAGCTGGGGCCATCATACGCTGAAAAGCCAGAACAGATGGTAGACTTTTTACGGGGCATTTTCGCTGCCCACAACCCTAACTGGGCTGACATCCGGCACCTAGCCTCTATTCTTTTCACCACTGAAGAATGCCGGCAACTACAACTAAACATGGAAGAGGCAGCTCGATTAGGAGCCGGATCAGACGGACGTCCCGAAGACGCAGTAAGGGACTTAGCCCCGACTGCGGATCCTAACTGGGATTTCCAGACTGCGGCAGGGCGGGAGCGCATAACCGCCTATCAGACCGCGTTTCTTGAGGCTTTAAAGAAAGGGAAGCAGAAGGTTGTAAATATGGGAAAAATCAAAGACGTGGTGCAGCAGAGAGATGAATCCCCCGGAAACTTTTTGGAGCGATTAATGGACGCATATCGTCAATACAGCCCATTTGATCCTGAGGATCCCAAATATCAATCTATCATACTGATGAGCTTCGTTAGTCAGTCCTGCCCAGACATCCGCCGGAAGTTGCAAAAGCAGGAAGGGTTCGAGGGCATGAATATCAGCCAATTAAAGGTAATGGCTGATAAAGTGTATGTAAACCGAGAACCGGATGGAGACAGCAAGGAAAATTTTTATTTATTTATTTATTTATTTATTTTGTATACCGACATTCGATCGAGATATCACATCGGTTTCCAGAAAACAGGTTGAATAGAGCCGGAACTGCCCTATTTTAAGAAACTAGAAACTAGAAACTAGAAACTAGAAAGTTAAGAGAACGTGTTAGTCTGTTAGCCGCAGCGTTGGAAGAAACTAATTTCGGGAACCCGTCTAGGCAGTATAACGGGTATCCCGGATTCCGAGGAAGGGGCAACCCACCATCAAGAGGGCTGCCAAGAGGACGAGCGAATAGAGGAGGATTGGTTAGAGGTGGAAAAATGCCATTGGGAACCAACCAATGCGCATATTGTAAACAAGAAGGGCATTGGAAGTCTGAGTGTCCGGTGCGCCGGCAAGCAAAGCCGGGCGAATACGCACCGCCCAAATCTAAAGAAGCAGAATGGCAGATGACTGTAGGCGAAACTTCCGGCGAGGATAGCGAAGCATGACTAGAAAGGGGAACTCTTCCTCTAGACCCCCTTGTGGAGATAAAAGTGGGGGCTGAAACGTTCAAAGGACTGTTGGATACGGGTGCTCAACGATCTGTGATGACCACAGCCATCACCACGCCTACTTCAAGAAACATCTCTATAGTTGGGGCTTCCGGAAAACCACTAACTGCTCCCTTCCTTCAAAAACGGCAAGTTACAATAGGAGGACAGTTAGTGTCCCATCAATTCCTCTACGTGCCAGGGTGCCCAGTACCTCTCATAGGAAGAGACCTCCTATGTAAATTAAGGGCTACCTTGCAATTCGAACCTACCGGTGAAATCAAGGCATCCTTTGCCGATAGCCCAGTTTCCCTGATATGTCCACTACAAGAAGAATGGAGACTGCATCTCCCCGTTCTTGAACAAATCACTCTGCATCGATACGAAGGGGACACCCCTCTTAACGAACAGCGCAGACAACTGATGGATAGTGTGCCCCAAGTATGGTCCGAACAGAACCCGGGAGGAATAGCTATCGACGCTACCCCCATATGGATAGAAATGAAGCAGAATGCACAGGTGATCAATCAACCTCAATACCCCATTCCATACATGGCCAGAGAAGGAATTGAAGTACACCTGCAGAGACTGTATGATTTGGGAATTCTCAGGCGAATCCGATCTGCTTGGAACACCCCTCTACTGCCCGTAAAGAAACCCGGTTCTTCTGATTACCGACCTGTACAAGATTTACGGAAAGTGAATAATCAAGTAGCAGATCTAGTAGCCCTTGTACCAAATCCATACTCAATCTTGGCTCAAGTTTCTCCTACCTCCAAGTGGTACAGTGTCATTGACCTCAAAGATGCTTTCTTCTCCGTTCCAGTAGCAGAAGAATGCCAGAAGATCTTTGCCTTCACATGGGAAAATGCACAAACTGGAATCAAGCAGCAGTACACATGGACTCGCTTACCGCAAAGATTTAAGCACTCACCCACGATGTTCGGGGAGCAACTGGCAAAAGACTTGAAGATGTATCAAGTCACGTATGGGCCAGTCATACAGTATGTGGATGACCTTCTGTTGTTTCGTGAAACGTATCACGAATGTGCTATAGCCACACTCCACTTATTAAAGACGTTGTACTCAAAAGGATACCGTGCAAGTAAAAAGAAGGTGCAAATTTGTGAATTGGAAGTAGAATACCTGGGATTCCAAATCCGGGAAGGTACCCGTTGCCTTGGAATATCCCGTACCAGTTCAATACGAGGTCAACCTGTACCCACTTGCAAGAAAGAGCTCCGAGCGTTCCTTGGAGCTGCAGGATACTGTAGGCTGTGGATTGCTAACTACGCTGTTATCGCCCAGTCCCTGTACGACAAGCTGCGGGGAAAGGAGGCAGAATCTCAGCCTTTTCAGTGGGAAACCCATGAACTGACAAGCTTACAACAACTGAAAGATGCCTTGATTGAACCACCTGCACTAGGATTGCCAGATGTAATGAAACCATTCCATCTATTCGTCGATGAAAAGAAAGGCATGGCCATTGGGGTATTGACTCAAACTCTAGGCTCATGGGAAAGACCTGTTGCATATCTGTCAAAAGGAATGGACAATGTTGCAAAAGGATGGCCAGGTTGTCTAAGAAGCATTGCTGCTGCATGCTTACTAATTCCAGAAGCAGTCAAATTAACTTTTGGACAACTCTTAAATGTAACAACCCCCCACACCATTCAAGGACTGCTAGAAACCCATGGACCAAAATGGATGACTAATTCACGTCTTGTAAAATATCAAGCTCTGCTATGTGAAACTCCTGAAATCCAAATACAGGACAGCAAAAACTTGAACCCGGCCACTCTTATGCCGGCACCTGAACCCGTCGCACATGACTGTGAGGAGGTCATGACTACAATACATTCCAGCAGACCAGATTTGAGAGATCAACCATGGCAGGGAGCATGGACATTATTTACTGATGGAAGTAGCCAAGTTATTGATGGAATTCGAGTTGCTGGATATGCTGTAGTTTCTGAAGACGACATTATTGAAGCTGAGCCCCTACCACCTGGGACATCAGCCCAAAAAGCTGAACTAATCGCTCTCACTCGAGCTTTACAATTGGCAGAAGGACAGACTGTGAATATTTATACAGATTCCAAATATGCTTTCCTCACAATCCAGGTACATGGAGCCCTATATAAGGAGCGAGGGTTCCTAACAGCCGAAGGAAAGCAATTGGCCAATGCATCTGAAATACATCAATTACTAGATGCTGTGTGGGCACCACAAAAGGTAGCTGTTATGCATTGTAAAGCCCATACCGGAAAGTCAGATCCCGTTGCAAAAGGAAACCAATGGGCAGATAAAACAGCAAAAGAAGCAGCCCGTGCACATTTATTATCAATCCCAACTACAACATATCCACTTCTACAATTCCCAACAGAAACTCCTACCTATTCGACAGAGGAGAATGACTGGGCACAGGCTGAACAGATCCACCATCACAATGGCTGGTGGATTCTGCAAGATAACAGAATATGGATTCCAGAAACATTAGCTTGGACTATTGTCAAGGAAGCACATAACAAAACCCATCTCGGACGAGATGCACTGGTAAAGTTGCTGGGAAAGACGTATTACATCAATAAAATAATCCAACTAACAAAACACGCAATCAGCCAATGTGTCACATGTGCCAAAAATAATCCTAGAAGTGGACCTGGTCCATCACCTGGACATATTTTAAGAGGAACTACACCTTTCCAAGTTTGCCAAATTGACTTTACTCACATGACTCCGTCCAAAGGCTACAAAGCAATGCTGGTGGCTGTCTGCACCTATACCGGATGGATCGAAGCCACACCAACACGAACTGAAACCTCCAAAGAAGTTGCGTCCTTGCTCCTTCACCAAATCTTACCACGCTACGGATTACCAAGACAAATCAATTCAGACAATGGACCAGCATTTACCAGCGATGTTATCCAAAGACTAAGTAAAATCCTCGGTATCACATGGCATCTGCACTGCGCATGGCGACCGCAGAGCAGTGGATCTGTTGAACGGGCTAACAGAACGCTGAAGAATCAGATAGCTAAACTATGTCAAGAAACAAAGACCAAATGGCCAGACATCCTACCCTTAGCCTTGCTACATCTCAGATGCAGTCCAAAACGATCAGGGCTAACACCGTATGAGATGATGTATGCAAGACCTCCACCTCTCCCTTCTTTTCCCGAATCATTGCAGATACAAGGGGAGTTGTCACTAAGTAATCAGCTCAAAGGACTATATAACACAGTCATTGCAATTCAGGACTATACATGTGACGTTGAACCGTTAGTTTTGTTAACCCCAATTCATCCATTCCAAGTTGGAAATTCTGTATGGATGAAGGACTGGGATGAATCCGATTTCCTCAAACCACGTTGGAAGGGTCCATACACAGTACTACTCACCACTCCTACTGCTGTAAAGGTCTCTGGATGTCCTTCCTGGATTCACTGGACTCGCCTAAAACCTGCTGCCTCCAATTGGCAAGTCTCCAGGATTGGAGACCACAAATTAAGATTCACTCAAAACAGGCAACAAGATAGTCCAGATTAGATGATTATAGTACTTTGCTAAAGAGTACTAACATATACATTTTTTCTTCCTTTCAGAATTAATCTACTGAACTACTTACAATTCAAGTCCAACGTGTTCGCCCTCAACTTTCGGCTATGACAACCAGACTACTACTAGTTATTCTACTGATTTCCTGTTCTACAGCTACATCTCTTGTTCTACCTCTAAGCAAAAACTGCACTGAATGTGTCAAGTTAATCCGTACCACTACTCTAGATGGATTCCAGATTGTCTCTACCATTACACACCAATCTCAGCCACCCGACTCATGTGCAGCTCAGCCTGCGTGCTCATTGAATACTACTCAAGGATACCAGTCTTTTCACCGGTGCCTACAAAATGACAAGGTCATTTGTCATACACCTACAACTCCCAAGTACTATAACATCACCCTGACCGTCGGATTACCAAAGAGCTATACCTCAACCATCGTTCCGGAAGGAAAAGGCATCCTGTACTACATCAACTCGACCAAAGTCCTTATTGGAGGAGAATCTACTGCCACCATTACCTTCGACGCCTGTGAAGCCATTGGAAAGCACCCAAACGCCCTCCACTGCGGATCCAAAGCCTGGAAACAGGCCTATGCTCACAACCATAAGTACCTTTGTCCTTACAATCGGGTGGCCAATCCATCTCAATGGCTACCCTGTCAAGGAGACTTAATTTTATCAGGATGGGCTCTGGTATGTGACTATACAGGAGGAGGATATCATGGTTGCCATGGAATTGGCCGGTTAACTGCAGTAGCTGGTAATACCATGTCCATACAATGGCCCATACGGGGTGAAGGATATCCCTGGCAAGATACTTGGGGCTTTGGAATCGATGGAACAGGGAAAGACCCCATGACCTATATAACAATTACCCAGCGTCGAGACAAACCTCGACCAATCATTCATCAGACTACTGTTGTAGGCTATCAGTCCTTCTTTGATGAAATATCCCACGCATCAGAAGAATTGAAAAAACATGCATTCTCCAATCAAGCAAAGAATATGTTTGTCAATCTGGCTGAGAATATAGCTCTCTCTCTTGAAGTTAAAAATTGTTTTGTCTGCGGGGGAACGCACACTGGAGAACAATGGCCATGGGAAGCCAAAGAGGTCTTCCAAACCGATCTCAATCAATTGAACACGACTATAACTTACAAACGGAAACCACACCCATATGAATGGGCTCTCCAGACAGATGTCATTGGCAGACATTGCATATCTCGACAACATTCCCGAGTATATACTACCTCTGTTGGTAATTCCCCATGTACGGGGGTGCTTACTGCGAACCTAACCAAACAAACCTGGTGGCAAACTGAGAATTTGACAATGCCTACTACCATGTGGACTGAAACAGTCCTCAACAAAACGTGGACTGCTGCTGGAGCGCCAACTACTCTCTTCGCTGCACCAGACGGTTACTACTTCGTTTGTGGCCGCCGGGCATATGAATTTACTAACATTTGCAACGCAAATAACACGTAATGACGTACTTACGCACTAACGTTTAGTGAACGTGACTCCATTTTGGATTCATATTTTGTATTGTATTAATACGAACGCTGTCGCGAATATCTAACCCGTCAATTAAATGACGAAACAATAGTCTGATCATAAGCTACACCTACTAGAGACCACGCTAGCTATTGCTTGTTCAGCAGTTTGTAAAATGTTTGTTCAGCAAAACCAGAACGCATGTGTGAAAGATAAGAACTGTAAAGTGTATAAAGGTTTGCTCCGAAGGGGGCGTGGCATGCAGTTGTACTAAGCCGTTGTCTTAGCTTCATCTTGCTGGCAATAAAAGTCTATCTTCACGGATCAGTTGTCTGGGCCTTCTTACTGACAGAAAAAGAGACGGTTACAGCTTCTATAGCACTGAGGGGAGCCTTATGTTTAAAAATATAACAGTATATGGTTTTATTGGTTAAATTGCTGTGTTAAAGAACAAGTCACTTCCTTGGGTCAGGAAGGCATAGCTTAAGAAACCACCAACCCTTAAATGGAATGCTGGGGCATATTAATAAATCAAACTTCCTATGCAATAATTAATAGGCATATGCATTAGTTTCAAACAAAATTGAAAAATAAAACATATGGGCTAATTCATTTCTTTCTGAGGACTCCAAAATAAATTAAGAGAGTCCTCGAATTAATCAAATCCTATTTGTTTCATTCTTTTGAAATAGAATGATTTCTTTAAGCCATTATAGTCAATGGACTCATAGAAAATATAGAAAGCAACAGGTGCATGTTTACAGTTAGAAATTGATACAGTGTAGAGTGAGGCAGTCAGCAGAGAAGGGAAGGATGGGCATGTTGTCAAGGAGATGAAAGGAATGATGTATCACAGCAAAATAATTTGCCAGCCTACACTACCACTGCAGACACTGCTGATCTTGAAAACTGCGCATGTCAGAGATTTGCTCTACATTGCTTCTCAAGACATTGTCTGTGTGAAAAGCATAGCTTTGAACTCTCTCTGAGCTACTGCTAAAGGTTTTTTTTTCTATGGCATATTTTATAGTCTCATTGTGCCAGCAAAGTCCCATCACACAAGAGACGATAGCAGTGAGGCAGCACTGCATCACAATATCTGTGTCTCATAGCAGATTTGTGCTGCTTCGCTTGAAGTTGCAGTTCTGGAGATTGAAGTCTTAGTACACTTGAGATTAGTCATTTATTCTCTATTTGCTTGGCAACAGGCACAGTGTGGACAATGGGCACAAGTGAGCATGGGCAGACAGTGCAGCCTAACAGGCTGTGTTGTGAAGCCTGTCTGTGTCAGAGAAGAGCAGAGCAGACAGTGTGACACTCACTGCAGCAGTTTCTCTGTGTTTTTCACACAGCAGCATGGTACTGGCACAGTCAGTGGGTATTACAATACCAATGCAAAATATTAAATCATTGGTGTAATCTTCACATCGCCAGTGACATAAAAACAATCATGACAAGAATACAGAAAGGCAGAGCAGATAAAGAAAATGTAAATGTGTCCAAAATTGGCTTGGTTGGCACTGGCAGTGCCAGCAAGAATCCAAAAAATAGACCAAATAAGAACATACGAACATAAGAAAATGCCATACTGGGTCAGAACAAGGGTCCATCAAGCCCAGCATCCTGTTTCCAACAGTGGTCAATCCAGGCCATAAGAGCCTGGCAAGTACCCAAAAACTAAGTCTATTCCATGTTACCATTGCTAATGGCAGTGGCTATTCTCTAAGTGAACTTAATAGCAGGTAATGGACTTCTCCTCCAAGAACTTATCCAATCCTTTTTTAAACAACGCTATACTAACTGCACTAACCACATCCTCTGGCAACAAATTCCAGAGTTTAATTGTGCGTTGAGTAAAAAAGAACTTTCTCCGATTAGTTTTAAATGTGCCCCATGCTAAATTCATGGAGTGCCCCCTAGTCTTTCTACTATCTGAAAGAGTAAATAACTGATTCACATCTACCCGTTCTAGACCTCTCATGATTTTAAACACCTCTATCATATCCCCCCTCAGCCGTCTCTTCTCCAAGCTGAAAAGTCCTAACCTCTTTAGTCTTTCCTCATAGGGGAGCTGTTCCATTCCCCTTATCATTTTGGTAGCCCTTCTCTGTACCTTCTCCATCGCAATTATATCTTTTCTGAGATGCGGCGACCAGAGTTGTACACAGTATTCAAGATGCGGTCTCACCATGGAGCGATACATAGGCATTATGACATTTTCCGTTTTATTCACCATTCCCTTTCTAATAATTCCCAACATTCTGTTTGTTTTTTTAACTGCCGCAGCACACTGAACCGATGATTTCAATGTGTTATCCACTATGACGCCTAGATCTCTTTCTTGGGTTGTAGCACCTAATGTGGAACCCAACATTGTGTAATTATAGCATGGGTTATTTTTCCCTATATGCATCACCTTGCACTTATCCACATTAAATTTCATCTGCCATTTGGATGCCCAATTTTCCAGTCTCACAAGATCTTCCTGCAATTTATCACAATCTGCTTGTGATTTAACTACTTTGAACAATTTTGTGTCATCTGCAAATTTGATTATCTCACTCGTCGTATTTCTTTCCAGATCATTTATAAATATATTGAAAAGTAAGGGTCCCAATACAGATCCCTGAGGCACTCCACTGTCCACTCTCTTCCACTGAGAAAATTGTCCATTTAATCCTACTCACTGTTTCCTGTCTTTTAGCCAGTTTGCAATCCACGAAAGGACATCGCCACCTATCCCATGACTTTTTCCTTTTCCTAGAAGCCTCTCATGAGGAACTTTGTCAAACGCCTTCTGAAAATCCAAGTACACTACATCTACCGGTTCACCTTTATCCACGTGTTTATTAACTCCTTCAAAAAAGTGAAGCAGATTTGTGAGGCAAGACTTGCCCTGGGTAAAGCCATGCTGACTTTGTTCCATTAAATCATGTCTTTCTATATGTTCTGTGATTTTGATGTTTAGAACACTTTCCACTATTTTTCCTGGCACTGAAGTCAGGCTAACCGGTCTGTAGTTTCCCGGATCGCCCCTGGAGCCCTTTTTAAATATTGGGGTTACATTTGCTATCCTCCAATCTTCAGGTACAATGGATGATTTTAATGATAGTTTACAAATTTATACTAATAGGTCTGAAATTTCATTTTTTAGTTCCTTCAGAACTCTGGGGTGTATACCATCCGGTCCAGGTGATTTACTACTCTTCAGTTTGTCAATCAGGCCTACCACATCTTCTAAGTTCACCGTGATTTGATTCAGTCCATCTGAATCATTACTCATGAAAACCTTCTCCATTACAGGTACCTCCCCAACATCCTCTTCAGTAAACACCGAAGCAAAGAAATCATTTAATCTTTCCGCGATGGCCTTATCTTCTCTAAGTGCCCCTTTAACCCCTCAATCATCTAACGGTCCAACTGACTCCCTCACAGGCTTTCTGCTTTGGATATATTTAAAAAAGTTTTTACTGTGAGTTTTTGCCTCTACAGCCAACTTCTTTTCAAATTCTCTCTTAGCCTGTCTTATCAATGTCTTTCATTTAACTTGCTAGTGTTTATGCTTTATCCTATTTTCTTCTGTTGGATCCTTCTTCCAGTTTTTGAATGAAGATCTTTTGGCTAAAATAGCTTCTTTCACCTCCCCTTTTAATCATGCTGGTAATCGTTTTGCCTTCTTTCCACCTTTCTTAATGTGTGGAATACATCTGGACTGTGCTTCTAGAATGGTATTTTTTAACAATGACCACGCCTCTTGGACATTATTTACTTTTGTAGCTGCTCCTTTCAGTTTTTTTCTAACAATTTTTCTCATTTTATCAAAGTTTCCCTTTTGAAAGTTTAGCACGAGAGCCTTGGATTTGCACACTGTTCCTCTTGCAGTCATTAAATCAAATTTGATCATATTATGATCACTATTGCCAAGCGACCCCACCACCATTACCTCTCTAGCAAACCAAGAAGAGATCAAATGTGGGAGGAACAACTCAAGACTCTAAAAGAGGTTACCACTTACCAACAACAATATCATGAACCCTTGATGGCATCTCATGTGGCAAACTGTTATTGAAAGTGGCATTAGCATCTTAAGTTAACATGAAAGAGGAACAAAGCAGAAAAGGTAGCAGTTAAACCTCCAAGGCAGGTACTGATAAAAAGGCCAAGCAGCACAAAGAGTGACTTTGAAGTGTAAGGTCTGGTTATTTTCACACTTAGCACATCAGAAAAGATGCTGAAGAGAAACCATTTTGGTGTACGCATGTGACAAAACTTAGAGTAATGCCAGAAATTTCATGCAAAATCAGGAAATGAAACACGCTGAGGGCAGCTCAACAATGTGGGAAATGGTCTCTAAATAAAGCTACCCTCACTATTTTTCTGGAAACCACCAGCACAACCATTATAGCATCCTTTGTGATGTACTAATTGTGATAATAATCTTTACATTTGGCACATCTATTATAAAAGAACATTTAAATTCTAACCTGCACCTTTGGGATCTTTGTGCCACATAGCCTTGTGTCCATGCCCAGACATTACAGATGGAGTTCCCTTTGCCAGTGTGCTCTGCTGTCATACCCCAATGCAAACACCTTGCCAGTCTGGGGAGCTGCTTTGCATCTCTCATGGTGCTCTGGAACTTTGAAGCCACTCCTTGTGCTGCTTGGCCCCTTGGAGGTTTTTCTGCCATCTTTTCTGCTTTGTTTCCCCCCTTCATGCTGGCTGAAGATGCTAATGCCACTTTTGGAGCCAGTTTACGACATGAGATACCATAAAAGATTCATCGCACTATGCTAGTAACCTCTTTTGGAGTCTTGGGGTGTTGTTTCCACACTTGATCTCTTCTTGGTTTGTTATACGGGGTTATTTGTCCCCAAAACAAATAATTGAAAGTAGTAAAAAAAAAAAAAAAGACACAGTCTTCATTATGAGAGCCCAAAATCTGTTCTATGGTTCTTCCTTTCCTCCACTAATCTCCGCCTGGTTCTCCCACTCTGTTGTATGTTTGATTAAACTGGGACGGTTTGTCCAAAAAAAGCCTTTATTCTGAGGAAGACAAAAGATGCTAACGAGTAACCATTTATTGAACTGCCATAAAAGGTTAAAGTAGTAAGCGGAACTCATGCAAAACCAATAAATGAGGACGTGTAACAGCCAGAGTTCAGGTACAGGATATGGAAAGCATTTTTTGCTCAAAAAAGACCTCATTCTGAAGGAGGAAATACTGGCACAAGACAAAAGATACTCAAGCAGAACTATTTCAATGTTCTGAATGTGATAAAATAGAGTAATGCAGAGATTTCAAACAAAACAAAAACAAAAAAATCAGGAAATGGAACAGGCTGAGGGCAATTCAATATTCAGAGACCATTTCCCACGACATTAAAGCAGCTCTCACTACTTTCCTGGAAAACCATCCCCACAATCATTAGAGAAACATTTGTGATGTCCTAATTGTGATAATAACCTTTATATCTGGCGAACCAATTCTACAAGAAAATCTAAATTCCACCCTGGACCTTGGGGGTCTTTGTGCCGCTCTGCTTTGCTTCCATGCCCAAACCTTTATACCTTGGAGTTCCCTTTGCCTCTGTGCCTTGATGCATACACTAGAGGTAACACCTTGCCAGTCTGGGGGAGCTGCTTTGCATCTCTCATGATGCTCTAAAACCTTGAATCAACTCTCTGTGCTACTTGGCCCCTTTATCAGTGCCTGTCTTGGAGGTTTTACTGCCACCTTTTCTGCTTTGTCCCCCTTCATGCTGCCTTAGGATGCGTTAATGTCACTTTCGGTGCCAGTTTGTCACATGAGATTCCATCAAGGGTTTATGGCACTGTTGATGGTGCCCTCTTTTGGAGCCTTGGGATGTTCTTCCCACATTTTCTGCTTCTTTGCACTTCTCACAGTGACTTGGAAAAATCCTGCCAATGCTAGTATCTTTATGCCAATTTACGGAGTCGTGGGCTATTCACGCCACTTTTGGTGCTACTTTCCAGTCTCCTCAGTCTAGGTAACTTTGGAGTTCTTTCCTCATTCTGTTGATTTCTTCCCACAAGTTTTAAGATAATTGAATAGAAAAAACTCCTAATCTGAAGCCCAATATAGGCTGAAAATTACCTGTAATGCTTCCCCCATTGACTTTAATGGCAAACAAAAATGTAAAAGTATAACAAATTTTTTTTTTTTCGTTTTGAAACTAAAGAAACTAATTAGGGTGCACACAAAATGAATTTTAAAACGAAATGAATTTTTTCGTGCTACACATGCCTAGTAAATAAAGGTTTTCAGATTCCAATATTATCAGTATCTACAGCTACTAAGCATAGAATCCACATATTCGTTAGAGATATGAAATAGACACTAAAACAGGCAGCAAGAACTCGAAGAGATCTAATTAGAAATTGTTACAGTGAGTGCAGTGCCTTGGGAATGCTATATTTAATCAACATCAAGTCCTTCCGGACAGCTTGGGTGAGTTTTCTTAACCATCTCAAATTACTATTCACAAATAAAATGCATTACAATAACATAGAGGATTCGAAAGACACAAATCTTGAGAACTTAGTGATAAGTCAGGGATATTTAATTAGGTGAGATTTGTTTGGGGAAGGGGGTTAATATTTTTTGATACACTATCAGATTTAATTAAAATTGTTACCATGGAGTACTGTTCACAAAAATAGGCATGATTTAATTTTAAAAAACAAACAATCTGGTGATTTGGGAAGACGATAATTTAAAAAAAAAAAAAATGATGCAGGAGGAGCAGGTTGCTGGATGTTGATACGTGGATTGGATTGATTCGGAATTGTGCCGAAATCCTGCAGAAATTAACTTTCATGTTGCTTTCATGGTATTAACAGCCTTTCAAGATTTCTGAATCTCTTCAGTTCTATCTCCCGTGCCATTTCAGTGCTGGGAAGCTCAAGCTGACCCATTCTTAAATCTTCTTGTGGAAGGCATTTTTCAAAAGCCATTTACCTGGGTGAACAGGCTGGCTGAAAATTGCCTACACTGTAAAACATGTGCGGCGTTCAACAAGATGCCTACTTTTACTTGTGGGAAAAGGAGGCAGGCTTAGATTGGGGGAAGCACATCTACTTTTGCATTTTGAAAACTATGTGCACTTTTTTTTTTTTTTTTTAATGGAAAAAGTATCCACAGAAAAGAGCAGGTGCAAATCTCTGCAGGTCCTTTCCCCTGGGGCAATTTCAAAAGGGAAGGCATGCTTGTGCTTTCCCTTTGAGAACCTGTGCAAAGTCTACAGGGAAAGGTAACTGCACTTATCTGCATAGTTTTGAAAACTGTCCCATAGTTGTTTCACTGTTACATTTTCCCTTGCCTGTGTATAGCAGCGGTTCATTTTTCATAACTCGCCTTTACTTTCTCCTCTCTTTCCTTTCCCCAATGATTACAAGCAGCTTGTCAAGAGGAGGGTAGAGAGCTGCCTCCTGCAATACTAAATCTACCAGGGTTGCTTCCGACCAAATGAAAAGGACTTCAGTAATCAGCTTTCCTCTGGGACCCAAATATGTCACCTTCTTGGTGTTTCTGCTGCTCTCTTCCACCATAGCAGTGTGGCAAAGTCATTAAAGCAATACTTTCTTCAAAAGCTCTAAAGCCAAAGACATGCCATATCATATGGCTCCGGCCAGCTCTGTTACTCAATGAGATGCATATATTGTCCTATGCTAGGTTATCATCCCGAGAACTATCTCAAGTGGAGGTGAAGGTGTTAAATAAGGGATTATCATTTGTGCCCACAGCAGAATATGACTCATTTGAGACGAGAGTAGAACTTTACAAGTTTTTTCGTAGATTAAAGCTTAAAAGGTATTTTTCTGGCTGTGAACAAGAGGAAACACAGGAGAGTAACACAAGATTTGTGAAACGGTCTAGGTGGATACCACCGGATCCTCAAGATCCGTTTATAGTAGTTTTTTAAAAATTGGTGCTTAAGAACTTGGAAAAATTGGAATTGACAAAATTTCCAGTTTATAGTAATATCACAAGAGAACAGAAGATAGCACTGACCCATTTACAAAATGATAAAACTATTATAATAAAACCGGCGGATAAGGGGGGTGCAACGGTCATTATGGACAGGGGGGATTACACAGGAGAAGTATACAGACAATTAAAGGATATCAATTTTTACCATCCACTGGATGAGGACCCCACTGAGGGGATTCAGATGGAGCTTTTTTCACTTATACAGGGGGCCTTAAAAAACAAGGTTATAGATAAGAAATTAGGTGATTATTTATTTGAGGAGTGTCCAGAAAATCCGGTTTTCTATACAGTACCCAAGGTGCATAAAAATCTGTTGACCCCACCAGGAAGACCGATAGTCTCAGGTATGGGTTCATTATTTGAACCCATATCTAAATATTTGGATTCACTATTACAACCGGCAGTTCAACAGATAAAATCATATATTAAAGATTCTGTGGAGTTTATCAATAATGTGAACCAATTGGATGGTATAAAACAGGAGTGGTGGTTAGTAACAGCTGATATATCCTCCTTATATACAAATATACCCCAGGATTCGGCAGTACAGATTATACGAAAAAGATTGGAGGAAATGGAAATGTCCATAATGAAAAAAGATTTATTATCCCAATTATCAGCAATAGTTCTTAAAAAAAGTTTCTTCCAATTTGAAAATCAGTATTTCCATCAAATTAAAGGCATACCGATGGGGTCTTCTATGCCCCATCGGTAGCCTGCTTATATGTAGCAGCGTTTGAAAATGCTAATATATATCAGTCTCAATTTTGGAATGAAATAGTTACTTGGAAGAGATTTATCGATGACGTTTTCTTTATATTTAAAGGAACGGATCAAAGACTAGATGAGTTGAAGGTTTGGATTAACTCAAGGGATAGCAATTTACAGTTTGAATTCAAAGGGGATAAGCAAAGTGTATCTTTTCTGGATATGAGAGTCTATAAAGTTGCTGAAAAATTGTGTACCACAATCTACAGAAAGCAAACAGATAGAAATACAACCTTAGAATTTTCAAGCTTCCACCCAAAACGATTAAAGGAAAATATACCAGTGGGGCAATTCTTGCGATTGAGACGTTTGTGTTCAACTGTGGATGAGTTCAGAGAAAGATCACAGGAGATGACAGCAAGGTTTTTGGAACAGGATACACGAAAAAAGTTATTAAGAGGGCGTTTAAGCGGGTGTTATACGCCAATAGAGACAATCTGTTGATTACAAGAAGAAAGGATCCATTGACTAGAGTGGTGTGTACCCTTCCATTTTCCCATTTGGGATTTAATATTAAATCCATTGTGAACCAATGCTGGTCAGTATTACAGGATAAGGGGGTGTTTCGAGAATTGCCAATTTTTGCGTTTAGGAGAAAGAGATCTTTAAGGGATATGTTAACTTCTTCGGTACTGCCTATTCAAACTGAAGACCAAGAAGATAGGGGGCAGTATACTTGTGAAGGTTGTGTGGTTTGCCCATATGTACAACAAGTGAAATATATACATATTCTCTCCACAGGGGAAATATATTACTTACCAAGATATTTTAATTGTAAATCTGCTCAAGTGATATATATGATTATTTGCCCCTGTGGATTGTTTTACATTGGGCAAACAAAAAGAGTTATTAAAGTAAGAATATTGGAACATATCAGTAACATTCGAATCAAAAAAGATAAGGCCCCGTTGGTCAATCATTGGTATAAGAAGGGACATAAAATAGAAGAAATGAGATTTTGTGTACTGTACCAATTGACATTGAAGAGAGGAGGAAATGTTTCAAGGATATTAACACAAAAGGAACAGTGATTTATATACAGATGGGGAACAGTGGAACCAGGGGGGTTGAATCAGGAAATAGAGTGGAATATTTTTTTATGAGGGATCGTGGTGAATTAGCAATATCACAGTTGTCTATCGGAATAGTACATAATATGGGGCGGATTTTCAGAGCCCTGCACGCCTAAATCCGCCCAAAACCGGGCGGATTTAGGCGAGCAGGGCCCTGCGCGCCGGTGAGCCTATTTTACATAGGCCTACCGGCGCGCGCAGAGCCCCGGGACTCGCGTAAGTCCTGGGGTTCTCCAAGGGGGGCGTGTCGGGGGCGGGCCCGGTCGTCGCGGCGTTTCGGGGGCGTGTCGGCAGCGCTTTGGGGGCGGGTACGGGGGCATGGCTACGGCCCGGGGCGGTCCGGGGGCGTGGCCACGCCCTCCGTACCCGCCCCAGGTCGCGGCCCGGTGCACAGGAGGCCCGCTGGCGCGCGGGGATTTACTTCTCCCTCCGGGAGGCGTAAATCCCCGGAGAAAGGTAAGGGGGGGGTGTAGACAGGGCCGGGCGGGTGGGTTAGATAGAGGAAGGGAGGGGAAGATGAGGGGAGGACGTTAGAGGATTCCCTCCAAGGCCGCTCCGATTTCGGAGCGGCCTTGGAGGGAACGGGGGTAGGCAGCTCGGCTCGGCGCGCGCCGGCTATACAGAATTCATAGCCTTGCGCGCGCCGATCCAGGATTTTAGTGGATACGCGCGGCTCCGCGCGTATCTACTAAAATCCCGTGTACTTTTGTTTGCGCCTGGAGCGCCAACAAAAGTACGCCAACGCGCCTTGTTTGAAAATCTACCCCTAAGTGAATAGATGTGATGAATGAAGGGATCGCAGAAGGAGCTGTTTAATTGCGAAGATTTGAATGTTTGGGGCGGGAAACGCTAAGCTGACGCAATGACGTGGGGACATTTAAAAAGTGATAGAAAGTGGGTGAGTTGTGCGCAGTCGCGGCGTTGTTTCGCCGATGGAAGGAGGGTAAGCCGTTGCGGCTACTTTTGCAAGTGGAAGGAAAGGTAAGCAGTACCCTTTGAGAAAGAAATTTAAAATTTAAAATGTGGGTTTGTGATGTAGGTTGGTGGTAGTGCTGTTTTTTATATTCTTTACAGACAGTGGAAGTTGTGGTTCGGCGAAAACAATTTTTGGTATGAAAATGTGTGTAGAGTGCTGACAATACGGAATGGCTTCAGGTTAGTAGATTGATAGAATAGGAAATAATATACAACAGATTTGGTTAACGAACTGTTTGTAAATGGTATTTTACTTTTGAATTAATGCAGTGAAAAAGTAATTAAGGAGAGAAAGACGGCAATAACGAAATGAGCAATTGCAATGAGGAATTGGAAATGGAAGAAATTGTGAAGGCATTGAAATATAGGTGAGTGTGATGACGATAGTAACAATGACTAGGGTGAAGTTTAATTGAAATTAATCTGAGTTTCATTTAGTGGGGTTAATATTTGTTTACGGAATATATGTCAATAGCCAGATGGTGGGTGAAATAATGAGCGTTTTTTAATGTAATATTTTTGATTTAAGGTTCCCCAATAAACTTTGATTTGGAAGTGGAGTTATATGTCTAAGAAGACATTATTTGGAAGTCGTTGGATGTGAGCATAAGAATAATCCCCTGAAGAAACCAACGGGTGAAACAGGAGCTTCCTGTCGGGACATTTGTTAAATAAGGTCAAAAAGGGACATTTGCCAAAGAAGGTCATAAAGGGATTAACAGTGAAAGGCACACGGAATATGATAAGTTTAGGGAACATTGAGGAATAGAAATATTTGCTACAAAAGTGTTTTTGAAATAATTTGTTTACATTGTAATTAGGGACTGTTGCAATATTTTTGTAACATTTATGAGTTTGATGTCAAAGTGAAATAGTGATGTATTGTTAATTTTAAAACATTGTGTATCACATGATGTTTAGATGAATGAATGAGTGTGTGAATGTTTTGACATATAGAGTATGTTTTATGTGTTTTAAATAATATAAGGAATAAAATTTGAAATATTTAAAATGTAAATACGGGTATACTATTTGTGAATTTACTCAATGAGATGCACCAGTTTCATTAAAAAGTTCAACAAGGCACTCCCAAGAGTCCCCTCCAGCAGAACACTAGCTGTGGGGGCTCGTGGTCTTTTCTAGCTTCACATCTCCCTTCTGTAAAAAGATTGGGCATGCTGGAAAAGGCAGGATTGGCCATTCTGTCACTTAGGAAGCAATTCTCAAACAAGCTGCAGGGCCTGAAAGCTAACTTTCAAAGAGAAACTCCCTGTGGGGTCATCTCCTTTTGGAAATTTGGGGCGGCGGGGGAATGTGTGGATACTTTACACCTGGGACTTCAAAATGAAATCCCCATGTGTACCTTTCCATCCTAACTCTGTCCCTTTTGCCAGTGGGTGAAAGCTCATATCCTGTTTACCTGCACTGAGGACGGGGGGGGGGGGGGGGGAGAGGTAAGTGTTCAAACCTGCATTTTCTGTAAACACCCGTTTACTCACATAAAATGTTTTTAAAAAATACCCTCCCAAAGCCCTGCTCTGCAAGGGATACGTCAGGCTGACCAGTTTGCTATATTTTCTTTTACCAGACAGGATGAGCCAGTACTGGTTTTCTCCCATTGTATGCAATGGCATGTAGATCTATTTTTCTTCAGAAAATCGGAACTCCAAGTCCAGAGTCATGCAATGTGATGCAATAAAGCCAGGACTGAGTCGGACTGCCCCTGTAAAAGATTAAGCCAGCTGGTAATCCCTAGGATAAACAAGCTTGAACAGTTTTTAGTTGCTACATGGTAATTAGGCTGCATTTATTACATTTTTAAGATTTGAAATTTGTTACAGTTTAGATTTAAAAAAAGAAATATCTTCAACTCAGAATATAGAAATAATATCTGGATGTAGTACAGTATCTTAAAATAAAAAAGTTCAACCATATAAGTACAGTAAATAAATAGATATCACCCGAGACCACCGTGAGCTCTGGTTTCTCAGAAGTTTTATGCAAAAAGAGAAATAACAGAATTTCCCTTCATTTCAATTCCTTTCACATAAGTGCATGGATGTACAACTAATCAATGGCTGATGGATACATAACCCTATCAATGGCTGACCAACAGAATTTGCTTTTGTCCATGTAATGACACAACTTTAATGTTTGCTCATGAAGACCCCATCTGCCTCCACTCAGAAGTGAAATGGGATTGGAGATGGTTCCCTGCCAGGTCCACTTTACAAAATCACTGCGATCTTCAGCACAACCTCTGTTGCAATTTGGCAAGAAACACAAATCACTTTCGTTCTCCCACAGGAATGCATGGTCTGTTGACAGCAGCACTTTCATCCCCAGGACTTGAGTTTGTGGGATAAAAATAATAATACAGTAGTAAGCACTGCCGACTTACATTTACTTTTAATCAGGCAACTGCTGTATTCTCAGAGCCGGCTGTGTAACTCAGTGACATACTGCAGATATCAAAGACTAGCAAGCCTCTGAAAGCAGCTCGATGACTCACGCCGGAGAACCTGGGTTTGAGTACTAAGCCTGGCTTCAGCATTTGGGTCAGTCCCTAGTGGGGAGAGATTAGAATCCTACCCATCACACAAAAGCAATACCTGTTGACCAGATCAGGTTCAAATCTATAGGAATCTGCAGCCTGTGGCCCCTAGACAAGGACTTATGCCGGAAAGGTTAGACAAGATGGGGGAGGGAAGGAGCTGAAATATTGGTGAATTAAGACTCATGGCACCATATTCCCAGTAGTTCTCAGTTATGATTGGGCTGGAATCCCCACAGGAACAACGATAATTATTAAGTCAAAATAAATAAATATGTAAATAAATTCAAAAGTTATCAATTGCTAATTGCACACTATGGTCTGCATCTCTACCTCATCTCACCACTGACTTGCTTCAGTCATTTAAAATCTGTGCGCATTAGGGGTGTGCATTCGTTTTGAACTTAAATGTAAAACGCAACTTTTTTTTTTTTTTTAACTTAAAAAAGTGATGAAGCGAAAACGATCGGATTTCCAACTTATTCAACATAGCTATGTTGAATACGTTGGAAATCGCGATCGTTGATCCTAAATAAAAATTTAAACCCCTCACCCTCCTTAATCCCCCCCAAGACTTACCAAAACTCCCTGGTGGTCCAGCGGAGAGTCAGGAAGCCATTCCTCTAGTCCTTTGCGAGGAGCACGTGACGGCCGCGTCACGTCGATGACGCGGCCGTCACGTGGTCCACCGGGGTTCCGCTCCCGGACCCCTCGTTGGACACAAACTGAACTTTTGGCCAGCTTGGGGGGGGCCTCCTGACCCCCCCAAGCTGGCCAAAAGTTCCGTTTGTTCAAACGAGGGGTCCACGTGGCCGTCACGTGGTCCACTGAGGTTCCACTCTCGGACCCCTCGTTGGACACAAACTGAACTTTTGGCCAGCTTGGGGGGGCCTCCTGACCCCCCCAAGCTGGCCAAAAGTTCCGTTTGTTCAAAACGAGGGGTCCGGGAGCGGAACCCCGGTGGACCACGTGACGGCCGCGTCATCGACGTGACGCGGACGTCACGTGCTCCTCGCAAAACCACTGGGAGGAATGGCTTCCTGACTCCCCGCTGGACCACCAGGGAATTTTGGTAAGTCTTGGGGGGGGGATTAAGGAGGGTGAGGGGAGGAGGAATAGCCTAGTGGTTAGAGCACTGGACTATGGACCAGGAGACCAAGGTTCAAGTCCCGCTATCGCTCCTTGTGACCTTGGGCAAGTCACTTTACCCTACATTGCCTCAGGTACAAAAAAACTTAGATTGTAAGCCCTCTGGGGATAGAAAAATATCTACAGTACCTGAATGTAAACCGGTGTGATATCTCAATTGAGATGAATGTCGGTATATAAAAAAAAAAAATAAATAAAATAAATAAATAAATTTTTATTTGCACATATGGACATAGACTCAACTTATGGAATTCTCCATATGTCCATATTGACCGCAAATGACCCCCCCCCCCCTTTCGACTTATGAACATAAACTTTTGCTCTGCACATCCCTAGTGCGCATAAATAACCATCCAGTGCTGTCAGTAGCATCCCAAACTCTGTCTTCATTTGAGGAGGAACTGTCTGCAGTATGTACTAGACTTAGTTTTAATTTTGCCTTCTCACTGACTCAGTCATAAGTTTTATATTGTATGTTAATTAATTTTATATATATGTTAATTGTTATTTGTTGTGAACCGTTCCGATAGATTCTGAGGGACGGTATATAAAAGATGTTAAATAAATAAATAAATAAATAAATAAATAAATAGATAAATAAATAAATAAATAAATAAATAAAATAAATTATAGCCCTAACTAAGATATTCAGTCTCTCTATTCCAGTGTTTCCCATCCCTCTCCTGGAGACACACCTAACCAGTCGGGTTTCCACAATAAATATGCATAAGAAATTTGCATACACTCGCTCTCCATTGCATATAAATCTATCTCATGCATATTCATTGTGGCAATCCTGAAAATCTGACTGGCAACACGTGCCTCTAGGAAGTTTAATTACTAAGCAATGTATTCAGTTCAGTTCCATGTACTCCCAACAGCACAATATAAATAAGTGTAAAGCCCCTCACCTCTAATCTGAAGTACCTCAGGCATCATACTGCATCTAAAGAACATGGCTGAACTTCCTGTAGCTCTGCACTCTTTTTATAGGTCCACCAGCCAGGACTTCCTGTGGCACTGGCTGAAGACCTTTGCGACCAGTCAGTGTCTCAGCAACAGGTCTCTCTACTCTGCAGTATGTGTTGCTAAACCTTTTCCTGTTTGTGCCTCTAGTGTTCCTGATCCTGCCTGTGACTCTAGTCCTTGTCTCTGTCTGTGTCTCCTATTCCTTCCCTATCCAAGCCTTCTTGCTGTGTTCTCACCTGCCTCCTCCCATTACCTGTACCTTTGTCTCCCTCGGTCTGACCTCCAGTACTTGACTTCTGCTTGATATCTGAGTCCGCTTGAACATCGCCTGCCTGACTTCTACCTGGTGTATGCTCCACCTGAATGCCACCTGCTCTGACCATCGCCTACCACACACTGCCAACTCTGAACTTTGGCCTGTTCTCAGACCCTTTTTGCTCCTTGGAACTTCGCCTAAGTCCTGCCGGCCCCCAAACCCAAGAGCTCAGCCTGCGAGGAAAGGGATTGGTAAGGAGGAAGACTAGACCCAGTCCTCAAACATGTTTGCCTATTGTCAGTATGGGCCTAGTGGCTTCGCCTGCTAGGTTAAGTCAATCACGCCTCAGTCCAAGGGCTCACTAACTGTGACAATAAGTTACTTTGTGTGGAGAATAAAAAAGAAAAAAGTAATACTTGGTCTGTCAAAAGGAAAATTAGCTTGAAGGATATTCTTGTAGTCTTAGCACAAGGGTCATGGATAGAGCAAACTTATTGCATAATCAACATCATTGGTTTTCAGATACCCTTCCCCAACAATGATGTCATTAGCATGCAACAGCTTTGCATTGAGAAGGGTTTGATGTTGATGCTTTCTGAATTAAAAGATGGTTTTACATGAGTAGACAGAGAGGAGTTTTGCATGCAAAGGGTAGTAAATGCATTTGTATAAACTATGAGGTGAGGAGGTTAGAAGAATCTGCATCCCATAGACACAGTTTAATTAATCTGCTAATTTACTAGTGCTATAATTAAACTCCTGATTTGTGCTCTGTTGCTAATAAAAGATACTTCAACTTGCCATGAGCTTATCATCTGAAGAGATAAATGTTCATTCTTACTGCTATCCCACTTGAGCTCACTTCACTCACCTCCAGCACTTCAAGGGAATGTCACCCTTAAGCACTGGAATTCATGAATGACAATTTTGTCTTTTTCTGAAGTTCTTCCAAATATCATTCTGGTTAGTGTATGGCTCTTAGCAGCTCTCGATCTTTGTGGGTGTCCACATTTATAGTACTGCACAATGCATAACATACTTGCCACCATACCTTGTACTACAGAATACTGTATTGGTGAGAATACATATTAGTGTCTACAGTATAAAATGAGGTCTTCTCACAGAACATGAAAGAAGAGGTTTACCAGGAGGACAAGTGGTCATGTTTGCAACAACGTAATGCAGCTGCACTTTGTCTAGGCTGTTTTAGAGACCTGATACAATCTCATTGCTGTATCCAAGAACCTATAAATTGGACCTCTGGTGGGAAATAATGTATAGAACTCAAAACCAGCAAATAATAACTTCCACACTGGCAGACTGTCTCCCCAAGGGCTTGCTTTATTTAAAAGTAGATATGGTTCAGTCTCTCCATCAATATGGATGCAATTGAGTTGAAAAATTCCAACTACAGATTCAAAGTAGTAGAACAGGAGCTTACAACTCCAGTCCTGGAGTGCCACAAACAGGTCTAGTTTTCGGAATGAATATATGTACGAGGTATATTTGCACGTACTTCCTCTCCATATGCAAATATACCTCATTTTATTTATTTGATTTAAAACTCTGCTTTTTCAGGCACTTAAAAGTGAATTACATTCAGATACTGTAAGTAATTCTCTGTGCCTGCGACAATGGAGGGTAAAGTAACTTGCCTGAGGTCACAAGGAGCAGCAACAGGATTTCAGCCCTGGCTTACCTGGTTCACAGCTTCACTGCTCTAACCACTAGGTTACTCCTCCACGCCTCAGGCATATTCATTGTGGATATTCCGAAAGCCAGACCTATTTGTGGCATTCTGGGACCAGAGTTTTCTACCGTCAAAGTAGAAAATGATACATGTAAGCAGTTAATGTCCGGTAAGAAAGGTTAAGTCTTAGGTGTTACACTTATATGAGATTCAGCTTCATAAACATTTCTGACCCATGATTGCAGCGGAGTTCTATCCAAGTAGTTAATTCTAGTAAGAGATCATAGCTAGGGCCAACCATGTGTGGCAGACCCCTTCCCCCCCCCCAGTCCCTCCCCACCTGGAGGGTGTGGACTGGATGCCAACAATGCTTAGCCCAGCCATTTTAGACCACATTGGGATCAGTTTTAAGAAAGCAGTTGGAGAGTAAGTATATCTGATTTTCACACTCTGGTGAGGCCTCCCTGCTTCATCCAAATGGAATCTCTCTTAGAAGAAATAGTTCATAGTGCACTCCCTGCCAGAGGGTCCTTCTCCTACTAATTTACAGAGGGAAAGATTTTTAAGCCTGATACCCTTTTGAAGAGAAAGGGGCTCACCAGGGGACCAAGTACATATGAGCCTATTTAAACTTTAGATGGGCAAGTGCCAGTGATGGATCCTGCTTACGAGAGACAGTGAGGGCAGAAGATGTATCCAGTTTAACCTTATGAAGTATTTTTTGGACCTGAACAGAGTGAGGAGGGCTTTTGGATCCCCCTTCCCCACTGGGACTGCAGTGCTGAGAACTAGCCTGAGCCCACTGATTATTCCCCAAAAGAAGTCCCCCAGAAATATCAATAAACAAAGGATGCAAGAACAAGATTTGGGAGATCCCAACCGGATCTCCAAACACCAAGGGATCAGGATGGGCTGGGTGTCCAAGGAAGAAGATGAAATAAGGAAGGATTTGTGCAGTAAAGTTGGTGTCCTCTCCACTAGGATTCCCAGATAACCGCTGGGAGAGTTTGCGCATTAACTACCATGGATTCTACCCAGAGGTCTGAATAAAGGACTCCTATCTACAGAGAAAAAAGACTAATGTGCCATCAGTCAGATGTAAATTCACACTTCTGGACAATGGACTTTAATTTCTAATTATCAAATCAGTAAACCTTTATTTACCACCCAGTGCTTGGTCCTATTTGTCCCAGCCTCTCACTTCATGAGATGTACCTACAGCAAACACACACATTGGGAGCAGCACAGTATCGTCTGGGCCACAAGCAAGAGCTTACCCCCATAAAAAGAATCCCTCCCGAGTTTGAGAGTTAAGCATGGGATGGAATTTGCTAACCAGAGCTGCCCAGAAGATATAAATTATTTATGTGCATTGAAAGGAGTAATTACTTCCAAAAGAGGAGTTACACTTGCAAAATTCTAAGATTAGGGCCTGTCATGAGACAGCAATCTAGAATCATGTAGCATCCTTACAGAAGCAGTGCAGAACCACAGGGCTGGACCAGGGCTGTTCTTCTACCTAACCAACCTCCCCATCCCCTGCAGTTTGAGCCCTTGGTTTCTAGGGGCCAGTAGGACTTGTCTCTGGCAGAACATCATGGTTCAGACATGGACTGGGAGCTTCTGTGCAGGCTGAGAACTGGGGTCGGGTTCTGTCTGGAAGCTGAGGCAGGGCTGGCTCGACAAGGCAGGGCAGGGGTTTGAACAGAGAGAAGAGACAGGGATAGGACTAAGCAGGGACCTAACAAGACTAGACACGGACCAGACAAGGACAGGACTGGACAGGGAACGGACAAGGATAGGACTAGACTAGACACGTAACAAGGAACATGAAAGCCCAACAGGGCAAGAGACTGGGCTAAATAGTCCTAGTAGGCCTGAAGGCCATAAAGTAAGCTAGGAAAGCCCAGAAAGGCACAGAGCATGGCAGGGAGGCCTGCAAGGCCTCAGAGTAAGGCCAGAAGGTCTGGAAGGCCCAAAGCAGGGCAAAAGGTCAAGAGAGGCCACAGAGCAAGATGAGGGGCCAAGAGAGGCCACAAGACATGGCAGGAGGCCTAGGGAGGCCACAAGGCAAAGCAGAATAGCAAGGTAAGAAAGGCCATGTCAGAAAGTGGAGGTGACTCAATGAAGAGGAACTGAAGCAATGAGGACCTCTGGTGGAAGGAAGGTTGCACAGCAGGTGGAACTTTGGCATGGTGAGACTGCATAGCAGGTGAAACTGTGTCAGAGCCTTCATCCCAGATAGGAAGAGATACAGAGGTTTCAGTCCCATATTATAAATGTATTCTATTGCCAGAGTCCACCAGATGTTTTTTGTAAAGGTGGAGCAAAAGATGTTCTTCTAGTTTGTCACAACCTTGTGAACGACTCTTCCAGAAAGATTGTTATATTTTTTTTAGCTTTGTCAATAGCATAGAGATAGTCTCTCCTTGTCACTTGTAACTGATTCAAATTCAAAATTAGATCCACTACAAAATTTGGGTTCAGACAGCAGACCTACACTCAGAACTTCCTACCGTAAAAGAGATCTCCCCCTTACAGAAGGAAAAAAAAAAAGAAAAGGCACCGGCACAGATCAAAGCAAAAAAATGGGTGCAGGACTTGAAAGTCAAACAAGTTAAACCGATGCAAAAAAGAATCCACACCAGCATGGGACAAAGCCACCAATTTCCTCCAATAGTATATAATTTCATAGGCTCATGCAGCTTCTGATATAATTTATGGCATCACAGCAAAAATGGACCAAATGGGAAACATTGCTACTTATGGGATACTACTGATAGAACTCAGTTCAGGATTCCTTTCCTATGTCCTAAAATACTCCCCAGCAGACATAGCATATCTATATAGGTAAGTCTAGGTTGGAAATACTGCATAGTAGAGCAGAATGTGATGCCTTTTCTGTGTACATAAGAAAAGTCTTAAAGGCTGATTCACAAACGTGCACTACTGCGATAAAGTGCATTATTTACTGCAGCTCCTATTATTTCTAATGGACCATATTCACCAACAACACACATTCTTGCTGTTGCACACTTTCATAAATAGGCCTCATATGGACATGTCCCACATTACTATGATTGTAAAATTACTGTCAATTGCAATGGGAGGGCTTTGAGACTATTACCTGTCAGTATCAATCCAATCCTTCCTTAGCTGCAGTACTGGCCACATTCATCGAGTGTCCTGGCCATGTAGGTCGTGTGGCTATGAGAACCCATATCACAGTAGTTTGAGAAGTATATGAGCTTGTGTCATGGTTTCCGCGACCATGTAAACTGATTGCAATAGCAAACACCACTAACCACAGTTCATGCTGCTGGAAGTGACAACGGCAGGGCCCTCTCTCCCCATCTGGTAAATTAGAATAACCAAGAAGCAGCTGTCAAATATCCAGCAGATTAAATGGACGCAGTGCCAGGAGTGTCTCTCGGGATGAGCAATTAAATAAAATATCCACAGAAAAACAAAGCCTGTTTTTTAATCTTCATTTCAAAAGACCAGAGGAAGTGGCGTGCATGCTAGCATACCCTGGAAATCAGCAATTAGCAAGTTCGTTTCTACCCCCGTCTGTTTCTAGGATTTCCTTGGTACGCACTAGAGTTAAATGTTAAAATGCATCACTCAGCACCATCTCAGCTCTTTGTAGCCACTGAAGGAAGGAAATCCAGTTTCGAAAGTGTGTGTGTGTGGGAGAGCTGAGAGGCTGGAGGGCAAATTGGGAATTTACAGCAGGTACCGGACGAGAGAATTAAACCCAATACACTCAGTAGTGGTAGGGCTTGCTGTTCCTATACTTAGGGGTTGATTTTAAAAGGAGCGCGCGCGTCCATGTGCGCGCCGATTTTATAATATGTGCGCACATGTTATAAAATCCAATGGCCATGCACATGTGCAGGTAGCCCACAACTCACGCATGCAAAGGGGGGGGGGGTGAATTTTACAAAGCAACACGCGGCGACACAATCGGGCCTCCCCCTCTTCCCTCCCAGTCCACTCCAATTAAGGAGCGGACTGGGAGAGAACTTTCCTACACCTAACTCTCTCCTTCCTCCCTCTTCCCCGCTCCTCCCTGCCCCCTAAGCCTACCCTAACTATCCCTAATTTTTTTATTTTAATACTTACAGCTCCTCCAGAGCAGAAGTAATCTGCACGCGCCAGGCCGGTTGCCAGTGTGTGCTTCACTGAGACAGAAGCTAAAGGCGCTGTCCCAGCCCGCCTCCCGCCCAGCCCATGCCCCCCGGGCCACCCCTTTTCCCTCGGCCAGCACTTCTGCATGTACCGGGTTTATGCACATGGCCAGGGCAGTTGTAAAATGGGTGCGGCACGCACAAGGCCCAGCATGCACATAAAACCCAGAATTTACACGTATAGCCCTTTTAAAATCCGGGCTATAGTGCGTATACTCAGGTTTCTAGAGGAGCCATATGAGCCACACTAGCAATCAGCCTGCATTTCACAGAAACTATGTTTATTTGCTTTATTAAATATTCTTCCCCTTGGTCCTTAAAGCATACTTAGTTTAAACCAAAAGAAATCTGGGGCCTTGCTTAACATAACACACTCCTTAACAGCTGTCTTAGCGCAATCCTATTTCTTTTCTCACAAATATTGAAGAGAATGGGGTAATTGACCTGGGGGGGGGGGGGGGGAAGAGGGTGGAAATAATGCTATTCATTTGCATTTATTTGACTTCTGAGTAGGATTCCTATATGCTTTACAACCGAAAACATCAGTAACATACATGCAGCCACCTCTGGGGTAGAGCACACTGTCAGCAATCTAAACTGCATGAAAGCTTACATGTGGGAGAAGCCAGAAAGCAGGAACGGCTGGGTCTGCCCAGTGTCAGGGAGACATAAGGGATTTGCACAAAGTAACACAGAGTCATCAGTAATAGAGACTGAAATGACATCCTAGGATTCCTGCTGACTTCTAGTTCTGTGCTGCGCCCACCAGACCGCAGCTGTTTCCTGTGATGCGGCAATATAAACCTGTGACCCGTCTCTGACCACTTGTATGTCTTATTGCTATTTTCCATGGAAAGCAAGGGCCACCGTTCAACTCACAAAAGGCCTGTACACGTGGTACTCTGTCTTTCACAAATGGTACAAAATCCAGGGATTAAAAAGTACCCAAAGACTTTATCCCAGCGCTAACAGTTTGAAAATTGCTCCCCCCCCAAAAAAAAAAAGAGTAAATGCATTCTTTAACACAAAGAACGGAATCCTTCCGTTTGTCCCCATGAAATGTGGAGTATGTGGTTTCTACTGGAAGAGGGGCATGCACGGATTCCGACATCAGCTGCACCCTCTATCAGCACAGTTGCCGGAGCAACGGTTGATGCTGCCGGGAGTGCAGTACGGACATTACAGGCTCTAAGCATGGCCTTAGTGGTTTGGGAGGGTTCCGGGTGGGGAGAGGAGTAGGGGTGGAATTGTGGTGAGAGGGTGGGGTCCACAGCCACTTTTTCAATTTTAATTGTTTATGATGGGCGGGACAGGCATCAAACCATTATGGCTTGCAATGTTTAATTTTTATTTTTGCTGGGGGGGGGCGGTTGGGAAGAGCTAGAATCAGGCACTAAGCACCCCCCCCCCAAATATTTTTCCTTCCTTTTGGGGGTGATGGGGTGGTGCGGGAATGGCCTGCTGGTCAAGGTGTTTTTGTTTTGTTTTTTTTTACCAACCCAGCTATATACTTAATATAGAAACATAGAAACATAACGAAAAAGACCATATGGCCTATCTAGCCTGCCCATTCACACCAATTAAAAGAAAGGATGCATCAGAGTTGAACCCCGATCAACTGCTTTGAAGGCTCTTGCCTATCAATATTTCCTAAGCAAGGAATAGCTGTACATCCCTAATAATATAAAAGCAAAAACTAAAAAACATTTATCACAGAACTATAAAATATAAAAACATTAAACATAGGACAATAAAACAAAAAGTAATAAAAAAATATAGAACATTAAACATTAAAATATGATTACAAAAAAGTGAGTTTTAAAATATCCAACTCTTAAAAATATAAAACTGCCAAGATCTTAATCGAATTTGCGCTAAGTTCATGATTACCAGATACGCTTACCTGGATAATTTAGAACTGCTCTCCAGCACATCTAACTGATATTCAGCGCTACAGGGCTAAATTTAAGCCATGCCCCCAGAATGGTCCACTTCTTTTTTTTTTATCTGGTTAAGTTTTAGCTGGGTTATGATTTATCTAGTCAATGGAGGGAAATATTTAAACGCCAATATTGTCTGGATAAGCCCCAAACTCAGTCGGACAAATCCTTCTGAATAATGACCTTCCTAAATCTAGGCACTCAAAATGTGATTGGTTAGAATTAAGCCTGTGGCTTTAACTACTTAACCTTAGCTGGTTAACCCTGAAACATCTGTGCTAACCAGCTAAGCCTTAAACTCACCCAAGGAATGCTTCCCATATTTTTTAACCAAATAAATTATGCACTTTGAATATTTAGACAATTACAATTAGTTGGTCAGAGGGAGGCCATTTTTTTTCTGCCTAGGTTTAACCAGGTAACCCTCCAAAGTCAGCCAGTTAAACTTTTTGAAAATGGATCCCTATGCATGTCAGGGAAAAAGGGAACAGCCACAGCAAACAAGAATCTATTGGATGTTCCAACTCCTAAACTGGCGAGACTCAGTGTCACCGCATTTGTAGAATAGCGTACCAGAAGCACTCTGATCTGTGCCTACTATTAAATTATTTAAAAAGGCAGTAAAATCCCATCTTTTAATGCTCGCCTTTAAAGACTTTGGAATTCCAGCATAATCAAAAATTTAGGCATTCTGTCTCTGCTTTTATATTCCTTAGTTAAATTTTATTCCTTATTTTAAAACTATGTATGTAAAACTTGTAAACCACCGTGAACTGCATTGAAATATGCAGGCTATAAACCTTTTGAAATAAATAAAAACAGGGACTAAAAGCTGTGTCTGCATCTTTTCTTGTCTGCAACCATTGCTCTGAAATCCAAAGAAAGGAGCAAGGGAGAGACGGAAGAGTAGGTTTTCTTTGGTGGCCAGCAGGATGTGCTTCTCTGGGCTACAATACATTTTTTTCTCTTCCTTTGGTAGAAAAATGTATATTGACCCGTACCATCTCACTTCCAGAGCTGGCTAGAAACATAAGGAATGCAAAAGGGGCATAATAGGGAGTGAAGGATAATAAAATTATTCCCTGCCTCGAGTGCTAAAAAATAAAAAGAATCTCTGACCACTATAGCTTTTTCTCCAGCTTTCCTGATACAGTAGGCTTATGTATCCTATATCAGGGCTTATGAAAACTGTCCTAGGGACTCAACAATCAGTTGCATTTTCAGGATATCCACAATGAATATGAATGAGATAAATCTACGTGCACTGGAGACACAGCACATGCAAATTTTGTTTGTCCATAATTATTGTAAATATCCTGAAAACCTGACTGGCTATGGAGTCCCCAGGACAGGTTTGGGAAGCCCCCGCTCAGTCATATGGATAGGCTGATCTGGTTCTCATTTTACTCCACTGCACCCATGCTCTTATAGTTCGACATTTTTTTTTTCTCACACAAAAAGAAGGACTGGAACTCTATAGCTGCAAAGAGGTAAAAAGCAGGACTGGTACAGCATCGCCAGATGATGAGGGCTGGGGTGGTAACCATGATTATGAGAAGCAAGACCTCCTCCCCCTTTGTATTATTTGTGCACCAGGTACCGCCATTCTCGCTGCTAGCTGACATTTTGTAGCACGCACAAGGTGTTTCTGCTTTAAATGTCCAGCAGAAATGAATATTCAGATAAATTTAAAAGAATGATTTGGAATAAACTAGCAAGTATAATCCATTGTTCTAGCGCAGGCATCGTAAAACATATGCTGATTAGCACTGTGATCAACTTCTTAGCAAGAGAAATAACGTGAAACGTTAAAAAAAATTTCATTTTTGATCCATTGAGCAGTAAGGGTTATTGTAATATAAATGGGTTTTTTCTTTTCTTTCTTCTCTATATAGTGTAAAAGAATGCCTCTGCAGGGTCCCATTTGTCTGTGTTAAATTACCCATAATATTTTATGATTTTATTTTAAATTCACAGCTTATTGTAGAAAGCTAATCCTTCCGCACAGAGAATTGTATCTTTTGCTAACCCAAAAGTTAGGTTGACCACCTATTGCTCTATGCCTATATGATATACGTAGGCTTAAACTCAGAGAAATGTCATCCAGACAATTAGAACTAAATAATTTCCAATTTATATATTTCTAGCCAAATGTGTTTTTACACAGCTATAGTGAAAAAGAAAGCAGCTTCAAGCTTTTCTTTCTTTTCATGACATCTTCAGATAATTGCCAATGGCTTGTCTAATCATGACACAAGAGGGAAAAATCAAAGCAGACCTTGATTTTGCTTGGCCTTGGTGGCTTATTATGCTATCAATAGAAAAACTGCATATTATATGTGAGCCTTAGATCGGACTCTGTCTGTATGAAACCCAAATGCTCATGCTTACAAGGACTACAACAAAACTTTCAGAGCCCCATGGGGTGGGGAAAGAGTCTAAGTTATCATAAAAAGTGGTATCTAATAGCTGGAATAGGGTCCACAATTTGTGGTTCTGGAGGAAGCTCTGGTAGGTGGGTCCTGGTCAAGGTAACTAGATTAAGTGAGCTGGTGAAGGGATATAAAATAGGGTTGAAATCCCAGATAGCTGTGAATAAAGACTCAAGGGACCATAGCCCAGCAGAGGCCAGTCCTATTCAATTGAAAGCCCAAAAGAGTAAGAGGAAACTGCTAGGCCAAAAAGAAGACTACAATTAATTTATCCAGACTTAACATATCTCTTCAAAATATGACACATGGAAGCAATGAAACAGAATTGTGAACCAAGCTCAAGGCAAGTTACATTCAGGTAGAGTACATATATCCCAGCTGTAGAGGGCTGACAATCTGAATTTGTACCTAAGGCAATAGAAGGCAAAGTGACTTGCCCGAAGTTGCAAGTAGTATCAGGATTTGTATCATGGATTCCCTGGAGCTAACCATTAGATTACTCCTCCACTAGGTAAATGTATGCTCACTAAGCCACAATTCCAATGATGAAGGTGGTGACCAAGATGGAGATCTCAACTGGTCATGTGGAGAAACATCCAGAAGGAACCCAGAGTGGATGTAACCCATTTCTTCCCCTTCCAATTCTTCCCCTGGAGAAGAAGAATTCATCACCTCATTTTCAATACTGGAAGTTTTTGTGGAACAGCATACACCGACATAGAACTTGGATCAGCCCTACAATGTGCAAACATTTCCTCCATTTTGTGTAGGAGAGGTTCTAATCTACTTCTTCAGGCTTCATGCCCTAAGGAGGCAAAGTAAGTCTTCCCTAGCTGTGACAGCTGGGCTTTCATTGGCTGAGGGACCCTCTGGGCTGGAATTGGAGGAGAAACATTCTCTTCAGACAACGAGATTGGCTCATTCTTACTCAGGGTTGCCGGTAAAGCTGAAAAGGCATCTGTACAGGCTGCCATTTCCAAGACACTATGTGGTAGCTATATCAACAGCTTCCATTGGCTAGCATCTCACTCTATCGATGGCCCCCTGATCTCCTTCTGTGTTATGATGCCTAGTATGAGACTCTTGGACACATGCAGCAAAGTGATCTGCTCTGACACCACAGAAAGCGCCATGCTTCGCTGTGCTGACCATGTTGACTGCACTCTAGAATGCGAGCTCTACATCAATGACACAAAAGGCACCTTGCTTGGCTTCAGATCTGGGTAAAACAAATGGCTCAGCACTAAAGGGATCTTCCACGCCAAGAAAGACAATGTGAGCTATGTTCCACCTCAGTACTGAGGAGAGGGCTCACTCCAGTGGAACTGAGTTGATGGCACTGACCTTCTCTTCAGCTTTGAGAGGGTCAGCCCCAATGGAGATCCCCCCCATATCACTTAGGCACCTCACCTGGTGCACAGGCTTCTGTGTCACACTCAATCCCTGACCAGTGTTAAGGGTAGTATCAGCTGTATTATGGGTGTAGAACCTTCTCATGCTTAAGAGTCTTCAAAAGGGACGCTTCCTGCCTCAACCAACGACGCGCCAAGATACCAATGATGCTTTCCTCCTCAACAAGGAGCAACTCTGTTGCTCAGCCTCACTCTGAGCCTTTGGGCTCTTATCTGCCAGTGCCTTCCTTAGGACCTCCATCTTTCAGGTGCAATACTTCTGCATCCTAGGGGATATCTGACCAAAGCTGTAACAGGTGGAGGAGAAGTGATCTGGGTCCAAGCAGCAAAGGCAGATAGCAATAGTCTGATGCAGAACTTGAACCAATTTGCTGCAGGCTTCTTGGCCCTGAGTTTCTCCTTCCTTCTTAACTATACTCATTTTTTTTTTAAACTTAAAAGTTCTTTAAGAGGGACTGCTGAGGCAGCAGCAGAAGGGATAGTAGGCCCCCAAAAAACAGAAAAAAAATGGTAAGAGAGAGACTGGAACACATCCATGTGGTAGCTCAGATGAAGAAAAATACTTAAGGGCTCACAAGGCAGCATGAAGTCTGAGAGGTGGGTCCATGACTGTGACATCAGATGACATCATCCAAGTTTAATGGCTAATTCATGCCTACTTGTCGACGGAGAAACTTGTGTGCGTATGTTATGTTCGCATCTATGTTTACCTGGACTGAGCAGAAGTGCTTCTGGGGGCAGAACTGGAGCAGGATTTGGGCTTGTGTGCAACCTTTGCAAAATTCAACTATTTACGTATAAACTTTCTGCAAAATTTGCAATCACCAAATACCAGCTGTAACATGTGTAGGGCAGTTTAGGTGGGCTCATTTCCACAGCGTACTACTGCGCATAAGTCCAATTGGTGCAGCTGATGCACATAATTGCCACATAAGTTATGTGGAAGGTTTGAAAATTACTCTTCCTGTGCTTGGATACCCAAAACACCAGAGTCCCTGAGCTTCTAGGCTGAGCATAGTTTAGGAAATTTTGACATGGCTTAAGCATGTTAGAGTATCCAGAGCACAGGGAGGCATCTTTCTAGGTAACCTGACCTGGCAGAAAGTCGCCCTCTTCAGAATGGGTAAATCGCACGTAGGCTTTCACAACACAAGCGCTTTTATCCAGGTTAAAAAGAGACATTCCCAGGTGCTGCATTTACATCAGGGGAGCAAACAACATGAGCATTCTGATATTTTCAATTGTACATGCTCCATTTTAACCCCCAGTCATCCTCCCGCAGAAGTACACATACTATTCAGATGCATGTATTTACAATCACACTTTAAAAAAAAGAAACCACCCAGGTTAGTTGCTCTTTGTATATTAGCCACAAAATAGCATACAGACTTTGCATTTAGGTGGTCTGTTCAAAATTGCCCCTATAAAGCACACTTCATAGCATGCTGCCAAGTGGAAACTTGTCACCGAGTTATACAGTAACTGTGAAAATCCTAAAGCAGAAAAGGATGCCACCTTAACTTGGCAAAAATATAGTTTGTTAGAAGTAAGCCAGAAAGGTGGCTGGGTGTAGATGATGAGATTTATTACGCTAACAAATATTTGAAGACTAAGATATTTGAGGACCGATGGTAGTGTATTCATGCTGAATAGAAAAATGATGCTCAACGTGCATAAGGGAAACATGATGGAAGCTTTTTTGGACCAATACCATCCATTCATCAAGCAATGCCAAAATCATGTTATTCTTCTCGCAGTCAAATCATCTTTGGTGACCCATTTTATATCGTAAAGATCTTCCCTGGCTGCAAAAACAAATCTATATTTCCAATTGACATTCATTTTCCTTCCTGTTACCTCATAGGGTGCTTTGGTGTAAATCAAGCAACTCAGGACCTTCCATGAAATACGGCGTGAGATTTATTTACACTTGTTTGGATGACTGCATATGGGTAATGCAGTTGGCTTCAATGCACAGTAATAAATCTAATGTTTTCAGAAAGGGCTTGCTTCTTTCCCTCCCTCCAAATATTTAAATATACATAACTAAAATGACAAAATATTTGCAGTCCTACATTCGCAGTAATGCATGCACAAACCATTCAAAACTGAGCATGAAGTAGGCAAATTTCAGTCCATTTTGTGGTCTGACAGAATTTTCAGATTTTTCCCAGAATCCGCTGGAGAAGACTGTTAGGTTGGTTTGGGTTTTTTTTTTTCTTTGCTGGCAGATTTTGGGAAAATTTGAAAAGATTCAAAATCAATATGACAAACCCATTTCGTGTTTCTTCAAAAAGGTTCATTTAACTAATTTGATGGACATCAACCTTTATGGAAAATTGTTTGATAAGCCTATTTAGATTTGCATGTCTCTAATTATAAAGCATTTAACATATCTATATCCAGTATAGATCAGAATGGGGAAAACAATGAAAATATGACCTCCGACTTTGAAAAATACTTTATAACTGGTTCCATGTGTCCTGTGATGTCACATCAATCACACAAAATTTCTTCAATTACACAACACTTTTTTTTCTGCAAAATCCAATTAACCAGTCATGTAGCCAAACAATAAATTAATAAAATTAATCAACATGAGGAATGTTTCCTAAGCAAGAGAATTAAAACGATGGAGCTCCAGCAAATGCAATTTCACATTTCCCAAATGAAGCCAGCGAACAGTGAAAAGAAATCTGAATTCATGAATTATACAGTGTACGTTTGCATTCATATTTGACACAGATAGATCTGATAAGGGTAGGTGGCTCTAGCCCTGGTGAGTTGAATTACCCTTATGCTTGAGGAGAGGAGTACCACATGAGAAATTATATTCACTAATATGATTTATCTTCAGATTCGTAGCCTGAGTGGGAGATGAGACAGGGTCCCAGTCACCTTGATACCACAATTCTGTGGCCCTCCCAAACAATCTCTAACTACTGGTATCACAGGCCAGTTAAAATTATCACACCAGAATAAAACAGTAATTAATCCTTTTATTAGTATTGTGTAAGTAGACAGTAAATCCAACCAGAACATTAAATGGGAAAAGTACAGCAGTGAAGTATAATATACATTTTCAGTTTTCTTATTTTAAATCAAGGAATGCAAAAACAACACTGGGTATGGCCTGTTAGCCAGGGCAACCAACATACTCATATGGATAGTAAAAAATACTAATAATAATAAGGAATGCTAAGGAATGCAAATAGAGAGAGATTGGGGGGGGGGGGGGGTGGGAAGCAGTGAAGTACACAGCTTTCAAAAATTGTATTTACCCCTGAGCCTCAAAAAAGGGGGCGGGAGGGGGGGAGGGACAGAACCATCTCAATGTCACCAGTTTGTAAAGTGTGCACCCTGTCCAAACACAAAATTATGGGAAAAAAAATCAAGAAAATTAAGTTCCTCTTGATGGTGGAGCTGACTAGATGACAAACCAAATAGATAACCACTGCAGTGTGCAAAAGATCTCTCTATCCTAGGAAGCTTCCCCAAATGGTTTCCTTGGTACTAAACAGAAAGCTGGCCTGGTTTCAGTCTCTTACAGAAAGACTGTGGTCTACCAGTTTTTCTTTCCCAGTAACTGCCAGCAAGGCAGTTACTTCGATTGAAAGGCTGAAGCAGTTAAGATGAGTTACTGAATTTGTGACAAAAGGCAAGGAAATACAACTTTTATCTCCTCTGTTAAGATACTATCTGTGCAAAGATTAGATTACTTAACTCAGTCTCTTAGGAGGGTGAACCAGCCATGTCCTCCTGGGCCTAGATATCTCTGGAAAGGAAGTCTCTCAGTATTTCGGCTCTTCTGTCCCTTGTTAGAATTTTACATGTAGCTTGCTATAAAGCAAGATCAGTTGTCTATCTCTCTATTTCCTCAGAGCGCAGACTTCTGTCCCTCCCTCTCTATAAATAGCTCTTCAGGAGAAGAACTGATTGCAGGGCTGCTAGATGCACTCCTCTCTTTATGGCTCCAACCCCTGGCCATCCTTGCCCTGCACACACAGAGAGAGTAACCAAATTGTGCAGTTTTTTTCTTTTTTACCTTAAATGGTCTCCCAGCATTCTTCTGGCTTCCTCCTCTGCTGGCTGTGTGGGTTGAAACACTTTTTTTGCCAGGTTCAAACCACATCACTCAGATCCAGATGCAGCTCAGTCTACACTTTAAAGTTCCAACAAATGATAAGTTTGTGGTGGCATGAACCTGGTTTATAGTAGCTTGCTACACCATAATGAATTTGCAAGAAATCATTAGCATACAATGGAGGGCAATGTTGGTAAATCTATTTCATGCAAATTCATTGTGGATATTCTGAGAACACCAGACTCATTTGTGGCTCTTGGGACCAGGGTTGACAGTCCCCTGGTTTAGAGAGCTACAGGGAAGTTTCAGGAGGTAAACTTGCAGATAGTCAGGCTCATTTGTATATTTTGGAAACACACCCCCTTCGCCCCATGCTCCAACTCCCAAGTTCTGCTTGTGGTTCTTCCATCCATGGTCCTCTGCAAACTCTTGTCCTTTTCCCAACTTTCCTTTGACAGAATGAACCAAGAGGAGTTTTATCCCCCCTTCTACAGGTATCTCATTACTGCTTCAGATGTTGCTTGGGCTTCCTGATCGTTTTAGAAATTCATAGGCTGCCGGTTCCTGCACAGGTCTCTGTCAGGTTTCATGGTATCTATGAAGTATTCCAGTTCTTATAATTTCATATGCATGGGGGTTATTGGCACCCGATCGACATATGGATCAATTCTAATTCATAATATGCTTTGTCTGCTGATGAGTAAAGCACCACTGTGTGTTATATACACTGGTTTATTGAACGCTCTTCTCAACTTTTTAATGTGCACCGCACATTCTAATACCTACGAGTACCACAATATTTGCCCATTCTACACAGAGGCCAAAATCACTACCTACCCATAATGGAATATAAGAGAAGGCAAATCTCAAAGTCTTGGGGCATCAAATTCTTTTTACAAAGTTCGCTCTGGCTTTTTATGATGTATTCTAGTTCCGTTAGAAGATCTGCCATCTGCTATGCTGGCAGCATAAGGTGCCTCCGGCTGTATGTAAGTGTGCACGGGGAGAAAACTCATGAGAGCAGCCACTTGACACCTTTGCGTACATCCTAACACCTGTGCACCTGCCATAACACTCACCATGGTAGCAATCAGACTTGTGAACTATGTTAATAATAGCAAAACAGTCTGATTCTACAAGTCAAAAACCAAACACAAAAAAATTATGTTTGTAAACCCCTCCTCCCTGGGTTTCACTTCCATGCCTTGCACATCATTAACCCACTTGTTGCAAGTGGTACCTGGACTCTGTGAATCGGGGGATAAGATTCAAACTGTTGGGCGTCTAAGATAATCGCACTCACAGTCGACTCCAAAATAAAATCAGTATACAAAAAGTTTTCTGTTCCAAATAGAATAGTTTACTGAAAAAATTAAAGGGTCTCAGTAGTTACCCAAAAAAATATGGTTCAAATAATAGTCTTGAAGAAGAGGACAAAAACTCACATAAAAGTGAAAGATCCCCTTATGCAGTTTATTTCTAGTATTTAAAAAAAAAAAAAAAAAAAAAACCACACACACACAGGGTTCCCTTGGTATTCCCAATAAGGTTTCTTTTACTCCAAGCCCCACTGAAATACTAGAAATTCCTCTTCTTCTTCACAAACATACTCATGGACTGGCTGGCTTGTCCACATCCTCTCACTATTGTTTAGTGATCCAATCCTTTTGAGTTGGCCCTTTGCCATCTGTAAAAGAGAACTCCTCTTTTTCATGGATCAATTGTAAACCCTAAAGCAGAGCACACCTTCTTGGCTGCTCTCCCTAGCTCCCCACAAAATGTCTCATGTTTCAAGATCTCCCTCGATTCTCCTACAACTCCTCCCAGTGACTCATGGAGTCACCATGTATACTTCATCTTCTCTGACCCATCCTTTAGAGGATGGCCTAGCCTGTTACTCTTGTGACATTGCTTACCCATTGCTGGAATATTACCGGTTACTCAGTAGTAGGGTTTAGACACCCCTACATTTTTTTGGTCAATGCAGTTTTTTGGTATACGGACATATGGTCCTTTCATGAAGGTCTATGCTTCTCTCATTGGAAGACATATTGAGGTTATCAGACTAGTGAGCGATCTGAACTATTTATGACAACAATCCCCTCTAGGAGTGGCCACAGCGGTATAGCCCAGGGCGTTGGTTGAGTATGTTGGTCAGAGAAGCCCAAAAATATTCCCAGGAGTGGTGTAAAGAGTGGCAGTGAGAGAAGGAAGCTAGTCACATTTTTTTTTCTGCTTTCAGTGTTTTCCTCTTCTGCAGTTTCCTTTTCCAGGGTCTTTTTTTCTATTTTCTGTTTCTTCTCTCTCCTCCTGTTTGCTTCACTTAGTTTAGTTTACTGATTTGACTAAACACTTTCAATCTGCTATCTCTGACAGTGATCTTTTCCTTTCATCTCATTTTTCTGCTTCAGTTCGCTCATAGCTTGATTTCACCACGTTCTTCTTCCTATCAGTTCTCATTATCCCAGCTTTTCGCCTCTCTAATTCTCTCTTCCATTGCCCTCTCCTCAGCCCTCCATGCCCCCCTTTTCCCAATCTCCAGATATCTGGCTTTGTGTCCTTAATGCCCAATTACTGCCTTTCCTCTGGCTCTCTCAATCCCCACCATCCCCAAGCTGACGCTGTCTCCAAACATCCCCCTTTCAGGATCTCCTATGCCTATCCTCATTCTGTTTCTCTCCTTGCAATTTCATCACATTTTACTGCTCTGCACACTCTCTCATCTCTCCACATCCTAATATCCCTCATAATCCTCCCCCCCCCCCCCCAAGTCAATATTCAGGGAAGCAGCGAGCGGACAAGTTATGAGGCTAAAGTTAGCCAGATAATTTGTTATGAATATCCAGCAGGACAAGACTACTTCTGAATATACTTGGCTAAAGTTATCTTGGAAATGTTACCTGGATAACTTTAAACCTAATAGGATATATTCTGAATATAGCTGGGCAGGTTTAAGTGTGCTCAAGTAATGTTGCCCAGGTAAGTTTAATCCTACCCAGGTTCATTCAGAAAATAGCTGAGCAAAGTAAGCTTAAAATAACCCTCGGAGGCCTGTTCCCCCCACCCAACAAAATTCTTTAAAATATGTGCAGGCACAGTGACCGATTCCCCCCCCCCCCCCCACCTCCTGCCCACCAAAATACAATATAAAAAGACAGGCCATAACAGACCCAAGTCCTTACCCCCATCCCGCCACGTTATTTAAATAAAAGAACTTGAGCCCCTCTCTTCCATCCCACCCTCCTGCAACCTCTACCCTTATGATCTAGCTGGACGCCCCAAAATCCCAAACCCAAGTCAGGAGCTGATTCAGTCTAACCATGCTCCAAGCCACTTCCAGCATTGTTCTAACAGCTAAGTCTCAAACTTCGCTGACAAACCATTTTGACCTCCCTATTTTTCTCTCTTGCCTACCTACCAGCTTTCTGTCTTCCAATCTCAAACCCCCTTTTCTAGCCTTTCTTCCTCTCTCTCTCTCACCTCTTTCCCTAGTCTCCTGTTTCTCTCTTTGTCTTTCATCCTCTCCCTAGTCTCTCATTTCTATTCTCTGTACTCACCCCATCCTCAGTCCTCATCTATTTTCTTCTACCTCATCCTGATACCAGCAAGTTCCTTCCCTGTCATTCACTCTCTCCCCTGGTTCCAATCCCTTTCCTCTGCCATCTCGGGGAATCTCTCCTTCATTCTCTCATCCCTGGATCCTTTCTCCTTATCCATGTCCTGTCTCTTTCTCTCTGCTCCCTCTTTTCCTCCCCTGATTTGTTCTGCCCCAGCCTGATCCCCTTTACGCTCTCAGTCTTCTCTCTACCCAAATGTGGCCCTCCCCATTCCACCAGTTCCAGTCCTCTCCAGTCCTTTAGCCCTTTATTTGTGGTCCTCTCCCTTCCCTCCCCATCCTGGGTCCTATCCCCCCTCTATCCCGACCTTCTCTCTAACTTCATACCCCCATCCAGAATTCTCCCACTCTTTCTCTGCCCCCCTACCTCATGTACAGTCTCCCCCCCCCCCCCCCCCCATGTAGCTCTCACTCCACGTTCTACCACCACCCCACTCTGTACCACTGATTTCCAGTATTTTCTCTTTCCCCCAGCTCTTCTTTAGGCCCTGCACCCCATGGCAGACAGGAATGGTGTTCAATCATGCATCAGCTTCCTCCGATGCATGGGGCCAGTTTTTCTAGTGTTTCACCTCCCCATGAATCTCGTCGGGGATTCCCTCCATTATATTCAGTACAGTTCCCATATACAATTGTGTGTGTGTGTGTTCAAATTTTGCTACAGTGTGTAATGTCCTGTACTCTAAAGATGCAGTTTCAGCAAGCTGCTACCCAGTTCTGGTTGTGCAGTCGCTGACAGGCATTCATCTGCCCCTTGTTCAGAAACACTGGCTTATAACACATTGTGCAGAAGAAAATGAAAAGGGTGAATGTTAATGACAAGCTGTGTCAAAACAAATGCAAGTGGAGTTGGGAATGGAGGAGGAGGGGGATAGGTGTGCAGCAGGAACACCGATTTTCTTCTGCTGCTCGTGAGTGTATCATTAGTAAATTATAACCTAAAGCATGCGTGTCCTTTTTTCAGGTTGTGTTCTGTTTCTATTAGAGCCAATGGCCAGCAGAGGTCACTGTAGACAATCTTGACAAATCACTGCATCTTTTTTTACTTCAGAGAACTGAATGTGCAGTACTGGGAAGAGAAGGGAAGGCAAAGCATCCACAATTATTAAGAAAGAAACTGCGGGAAGAAAGAGTTACTGAAGTATATGCCAGGTTGCAGCCTCCAGGAGCTGAACATTTCACAGGAAAGATTTGGGCCATTCTGGTTTGGTTTTCACACGTTATCTACTGCACGCTGGCATGTGTAATTCTACCTCTCCTTTTTGTGAAATGCAGGATTATGTGCAGGCAGCAGCAATCTTGTGAAAACCTGCTAACCAAGGACTTTTCGGGTTTATCAGTGCCCTTCACCTGACAGTCAATCATTTGTGCTGTCAAGCCCCCCCTTGCTCCTTAGTGGGGATTTGACGAGCACTGTTTCACAGACATCTGTGGAGCTAACTCTGGGATTCAACTTAGCCATGGACACAGGGAAGGAAATATTCAAAAGCCATTTACCCAGGTAAAAGGGGCTTTTTGAAAACTGGCTATGCTGCAGTGGGTTAAAAAAAAAAAGCATGAGCCTTAGGCCACAATGCAAATATTGGTCCCTCAAAAAAAATAATGAAAAATCCCATCCTGCACATATGTACTGGCACCTTTGTTTCTAGAAAGATAATACTGATTTTACCCATTTTTTATTTTTTTTGCAGAGGCCAGGAAGGCGACAACCATAGTTTTGGCCAGAAAAAATATCTGCAGAGAAACAAGAGGTGTAAGTATCTGGGGATACTTCTTCCTTCAGCAATTTTCACAGGGAAAGTACACGGGTACTTTCCCTTTGAAACCGGGCACAAAGCCCACAGGTAAAAGTACCCACAGACTTTGCATCAATATAATGAGCTCAGGAAAGAGGTAGAAGGAAGGAACCATGCTCTGTGTTGTGGTCTCCACCGCTTCCCCTCTACCCGCTCTGCACGGTGCTTACCTACAGTGCTGGAAACGCCGCTCCCGCAGCTCTGCCGACCCTTCAGGGCGTCCGCCATTACCGACTCACCTCCCGGTCGCGACGCGCACTATGGACGCACAACTGCCGGAAGTCAGGCCACGCCCGGCTTAACGACGCCACGCCCCAAGCCCGATTTAACCGGCGTTCGGTTACCATCTCATTGCCTTGCAACGAGGGTCGCTACTGGTTAGTAGTTCTAAGTTGCGCTTCACTTGTTCCACGTTCCTGTTTTGACTTCAGCCTGTTCCTGACTCCGCTTTTGCCTGCCGCCTGCCATTGACTTCAGCCTGTTCCTGACTCCGCTTCTGCTTGCCGCCTGCCATTGACTTCAGCCTGTTCCTGACTCCGCTTCTGCTCTCCGCCGGCCACCGACCTTGCTCGTGCCTGATTCCGCTCCAGCCGGCTGCCGGCCTGACTTGGGGTCAGACTCCGTTCCTGCTCACAGCTTGCTTCAGTTCTCTGCACGCTACAGACTCTGTTCCTGCTTACAGCTTGCTTCAGTTCTCTGCACGCTACAGACTCCGTTCCTGCCCACAGCTTGCTTCAGTTCTCTGCACGCTACAGACTCCGTTCCTGCTCACAGCTTGCTTCAGTTCTCAGCACGCCACAGACTCCGTTCCTGCTCACAGTCTGTTCCAGTTCTCAGCACGCTACAGACTCCGTTCCTGCTCACAGCTTGCTTCAGTTCTCAGCACGCTACAGACTCTGTTCCTGCTCACGGATTGCTTCAGCGTGCTTCAGTGCTCGGCAAGCTAGGGACTCTGTATCTGCTCACCATCTGCTCCAGCACCGCTGGACCCAACTAGGCCACAGTCTACCGGACTTCCTTACCCTTCTCTCTGCCCAGGCCTTCTTCTACTATAGAGACTTACACTGTGCTCCTAAGTCCCAAGGTTCTAGGACCCTACGGGCTCCTCCTGGGGGGTTCCTGGTTGAAGATCTCTGCCTGTGGCTCCGCCTCCCGACCTGCCCTATCTTGGGGTAGTTCGGCCCAAGGGTTCACACCTGGTCTGCAGCTTCACAGACTGCAACACTCTGTGAACAATACAGAGGCCAGATGTCACAACGTAATGCCAAACAAAAAAAAAGGAGTGACTTTTTATGGCTGATATTCAAAGGCAATTGTGCACATAAAAGCTGGGTTTCAGGTGAATTTTCAAGGAGGTATACTGGGGTTACATGCGTAAAAATAGCATACACGTACGTAAGTAGCATGGACATGTGAGCATGCTATTTTATAATCTTCAAGAGGAAGCGTGTACTTGCAGTTATTCCACAACAGGGGGAATAGAGGGACTTTTTTTTTGTTTGTAGTTTGTGGGTGTGGGCGAACTGGTGGAGGTATCAGCAAACGAGCACAAACCACAAGTATTTTTAGAACTGTGTACGTGCATACTTTATAAAATACCTGCCTCCGCGTTTAATTCAGGGTTATCACATGCTCATTCTTATACTTTTTCCATACTTAAAGCACACACACACATACACACACACACACATACACACACATCTATATATATTTATAATGGGAAGAGAAAGTATATATGTTCCTGCATTACAAATATATGTGCGTGCTACAACATACACGTGTGCTTTTAGGGCAGAAATATGCGATACTTTACAAATTGTGGATCCCACCACACGGATAATAAAATACTAGCATAAATATCCACATGTCCACTCTCATGTGCAAATGGAGTACCGCAGACAGTTTTGAAAATGTGGCTGTTTATGTGCTTGAAAGTAGTCCCAGTAGGTATGTGCAAAGTTTTACACGCACATTAAATAGGAGTTCCAGAAGTAGCCTTAGGGTGGGATAAGGATTTGCACGCACACACTGAATTTTTTCAAAGTATGAGTTTAAATCCTTAAGAACAGGTGCAACTATGTGCATTTGTGTGCCGGTCCAGATTCCGAACACACCTGCAAATTTTCAAAGCAGATTTATGTGCTTAAATCCACTTTGAAATTCTGGCTAAAGTCTACAGAGGCAAAGTACCTTCAGATGTTAGCCTATATAGGCTGTCTGAAAATTACCCTCTAAAGGTGTGATATCTGAACTTACACTGAGGTTCCCTCTGAAACCCAGTGCATGTGTATCCTGACCACTAGGTGTCACCATTGAACAATGGCTGAGAATGCCTCTGGATCCTCCCTCCCTCCCTCCCTCCCTCCCCAAGCCCCTGCCCATGGGCTCCGCAGCATTTACAGCTCCAGCCAGTCTGAGGAGAAGCCAAGAGAATCAAACCCAAGTCTTCCATACAGCAATATACAGCTCTGTTGCTGAGCCATGGAGCCAGTCCAAGAAATCTATATTAAAGTGGTTTTGTATAATTTTATTTGTCCACTAAGGGCAGCATGGGGAAGAGTTAGAGTCATTCTTCTTTAACGGTGGTCTATATTCAAAACAGTAAAGACCCCCCAGCGAGAAGCCAATGCCCCAAAAAGTCAGGGAACAAGCAAATGGAGAGAGCCAGAGCCTCAGATGGTGCAACAGAGGAACTCGCAGGGGAGAAAGCAATAGGGGACAAAAGGGAATGATCCCTTTAAAGAAACAGAAGATGACTGATCCCAGAACACTATTGCCTGTGTTGAGCTCCATAATTAATTTTTGTCCAGAAAAGTAAACCAGAAACTTAAAGTCCCCCACAAAGAATTCCTATCAGTCTCATAACCAGGACAGAGGTCTTTAGTTCTGTTTCAATTAAAGAACTTGGAATACTCTGAGGTGTGCCCTTTGAGTTCCCGGATATCCATAAACACCTATCTCGTAACCACTGTTACCCATAAACAAACCAAACAAATTAAAGAACCTGCCGAGAAAAATGTTTGTAGCGTCAAGAATTTCCAGTGTTCTTGAGGATATGTAAGAGCTTGGGCACCTCCAGCTCACTAGTTACTCCTGGGGGAATTCTGTGCAAAAAAATTAAAAATTATGCAACAAAAAATTGAAAATTCTGCGCACACATTTTCTAAATTCTGCAAAATTCTGCACATTCATTTTTCAAAATAACACAATATTTTTTGCAAATTATTCTGCATTTCAGTGCAATGAGTGTCCCTGGCAACTTGGCTCATCTGCCAGCAGTGTCAATTGCTGCTGCTGGCAGATGAGCCAAGCTGGCAGGGACTGCTGTAGATGTTGCTAACCTCTCCACCTGAGTATCCCTGCTCACTGTCTCTCTTACATATCAGACATACGCTTTCTCTCACATGCCATCTGTCACACACATGTTCTGTCTCACACACACACACACACACACTCCCAGATAGATACCTACCCACTGGCTCACAAAAAACACAAGGGCTCAAACATACACTCTCAGGGCCAGGGCCTCTTCTTTAGCCCCTCTCTTTCCCCCTCCCCCCTTCTTTCTCTCTTTCCCCCTTCTCTCTTTCTCTGTCCCCCTCCTTTCTCTCTCTCCCTCTTCTCCTCCTTGCTTGCTTACCTCGAGCTGCCAGTGCCGTGCTGCGATGCCCCCACTCTCCGTGCGCCACCTGACTTCCCCTCTTCTCCTCCTCTCTTTTCCCCCTCTTCTCCTTCCCCCTTCTTTCTCCCTTCCCCATTCCCTCTTTCCCTCCCTTTCTCCCTTCCCCTCTGTTCTCCTCCCTTCTCTCTCACCCTCTTCTCCTCCTCTCTTTCCCCCCTTCTTTCTCTTTCCCTTCCCCTCTGTTCCCCTCCCTTCTCTCTCCCCCTCTTCTCCTCAAGCCGCTGGTGCCATGCTACGATGTGATGCCCTCACTCTCCTTGCGCCACCCGACGTCGCTGTCCCGGATTGGCCGCTCTCCGTATGCGGCATGCTTCCAGGTTTTTTTTTTTTATCTTTTTCCAGCACGGGAAGAAATCGCGAGGGCAGCGAGGGAGGAAATCTGCGTGGCGGCGATGAAATTTGCACAAACTGCGATGAGGGAAAAAATCTGCGCGAAGGAGAAATTCTGCGCAAATTCTGCATTCAGCAGTAGCGCAGAATTCCCCCAGGAATAACTAGTGTATTGTACCTTCAGCTGAGCCACCCTGCTAATATGTGAGTGAGCTTTTCTAAACAGCAACTTCACAGAGCAGACCATTTCACTCTTCACTGTTGTTCATCCACCCTATACCTCCTCCTTCTTTTACCAAACCGATCGAGAAATCCTTTGCACTTCTGCTAGCAATTCAAATATCCAGTCCTTTCCGCTCTTGAGTTTGGCTGGATAGGCCATGAAGGCCACACGCTTTTTTCTGCGCTGCAGTTGAAAAATCTTCAAAGATGAAGATCCGCTGCTATCTGTAAACAATCTCTCCTTTCAATGATAGCATTATCCAATATTTTGACCTTGTCCTTGTAATAATGAAGCCGCATTATTACAATATGCAGATGGCCGTTCACGCTCAGTGGGAGAGCGTGATCAGTTTTAACCTGATTGTCCTTTGCCTCTTAGTCCAAAGCTTCTGTAATCCATCTTGCATAGAAGGTCTCTGGACCAGTTCCTCCTTCCATCTCTGGAAATCCAACCAGATATATGATTTTCCATATAGTTGAGTTTATCTGTTATCTCAGACAGCCTTCTCTCCAAAAGGTTCGCTTTCTTGCTCTTCTACACAGGTCACCGCTGCCTCAATCTTGGAAAGGTTTTCCTGTACTGACACCACCAGCTTCACCACCTTTTCTACCAAGACTCTAGTCTGGAATTTATTTATTATTATTTATTATATACCAACATTAGATCTCAATCAAGATATCACATCGGTTTACATTCAGGTACTGTAGGTATTTCTCTATCCCCAGAGGGCTTACAATCTAAGTTTTTGTACCTGAGGCAATGGAGGGTAAAGTGACTTGCCCAAGGTCACAAGGAGTGACAGTGGGACTTGAACCCTGGTCTCCTGGTTCATAGTCCACTGCTCTAACCACTAGGTTAAGGTCGCAAACATCTTCTGTGATGTTTTAATAGTGTCAAGCGAGTAGGTCACTCCTCAAAGACAGAGTCCTTTGCTATGACTTTTTTTTCTGATTAAAGCTTTTTTTTTAATTTTGTCCCTGTGTTTTGGTGGTCTGGTTGACCCAGAAAGCAGGAAAAAAATTCTTGGGGCAGGCAATGATTAAAGCTTGAATTTAAGGATATTTAATTTGGTGCTGGAGGATCACCTCCAGCACCAAATTATGCTCTCTCTCAGCTCCTCACCTGACCCTGATCGATAACTTTATGATCAGGATAATTAAAGGAAAATGTAAAACAAACGAGGAACGTAAGACTTTTGAAGTTAAAATGATCAGACATTTTGTAACTGACAAGGAAGGACTCAAAGACCTAGGTTTCTAACATATTATGAACCATAAAATTATACTGCCTGTCACCATTTGATCACCCATCAAAACCCTCATTCACTCTAACATTGGAAGGCCTTTAATGATTCACTTATAATTTTCTGGTAATGTGGTAAACATCTTTTGTTCATTCGATTCTGACACGAGGAAGGAAGTATTTATGCATGTGACTTTTCTTATCTGCTTTGAACTACATTTCTAAAAATAAAATTAATTAATAAAAACTAGTCAAGAAACTTAAGATATCACTTTACATATTTTTAGGGTTTTTTTGTTTTTGTTAACCTTTATTTCAGCGGCCATAGTCATAATCCCATGGAAGAGGGAAGAACCATACTATCTCCAGCCTACATTAGAGGAACTGGAGCAGAACCAGGAACCGACTATCCTTTCCGGGAGGTGTGGAGGCATGTTGTTTTAACCTTTTAGCCTTTTTCTGGGCTGACTCGACCACTACAGATTGATGTGGTAATTGAGTTTTTTGAAATCCTGGAATGGGTTGAACCAGATAAGTGGCATCAGCACGTTTATTGACTGCTGCCACAGAACCAGGGTGCTCCCACATCCTGTACATTAACTCTTGCAAGACCTCATGCACTGGAATGGCAAGTATTTCCTTAGGAGGGTCCACGAACTGAAGGACCTCTAAGGTCTTTTGTCTGGTGTCTATCTCTGAGAGGAGGGAGAATGGAATTGTTTCAGACATCTCCTTTATAAAATTAGAGAATGAAAGATCCTCCGGTGGTGATTTTCTCCTGTCCTCTGGTGGTGAAGGTTCAGAGAGAATATCTTCTTCAGATGACAGATCTGAGTCAGTATCGGTATCAATAGGATGCCCTGTTGGCCTAGGAGGCTTGAAGGGGATCTCAGTGACTGGTGTATGCGGTCTGATGGGTGGCATGACACCTGATGGACCAGGTAATGGTTCCTGATGTTGATCAGAATCGAAATCCTGAGGTGAAGATGAGAAGACCTGGATTAGGGAATCCAATTTGTCCATTAAAGGTTGAAAAATGGACGATTCCTGACTTGGCATCGATGGTGGCATCGGGGCCGGTGGCCGAATTGGAACCGATGGCATTTGCGGCATAGACGCCGGAATCTGCGGCATCGGCATCGATGGTTGCGGCATGGAGGGTACCGGTATTGAAATCGATGGCATCGACAATTGCGGTGATTTCCCTGGAATCGACATCGAGGGTACCGGTGTTGGAATTGGTGATATTCTCAGGACCGGTGTCGAGGGTAGGACTGGCGTAGGAGGCCGTGGCATCGCTTCTATGAAAGCATCCCTGACCGCTTGACATATGTAGATGTCAAGTTCCGCGCGCATGGATGATGAAAACAGAGCACCCATGGGGGGAGGCGGTGGCGGCGATGTCTGTACTTCCTCAGGGCCCTGAGGAGGCACGGTTCCCTGCGCCGGAATCGGCGGGGATCGCCCTGTCGATGGCTCAGAAGCCTCACCCTGGAGCCGAGGTTTCTTAGTCGGTGTACCGTGTTCCGTCGATGGCTCGCCGGGTATCGGAGCAGCGGATGCCGTATGCGGCCTACGATGCCGATGGCGATGCTTGTCTTTTTCGCGGGCTTTTTCACTGCCCGATGTTGATGCCCTGGACGATGGCGAGGGGGAGGAAAGTGGAGCGTCTCCCGACTCACCTGGCTGTTGTTTTTTAAAGACGACTTTCCGAATTGACCCAGCCGGAGACGATTGAGTTGAGGTGGATGGAGCTGAAAGAAGTTGTATTTTGAACAACTGCTCCATTTTTTCCAGTCGCAGACGTCGGCCCTTCGAGGTCATCGTAGCACATAAGGGACAAGCCTTAACATCATGCCCTTCACCGAGACAGAGGACACAGTCCTGGTGAGGGTCTGTGATGGACATGTTCCTGGAGCATTTCGGACATTTTTTGAAACCTGAGGCCATTTTGGGGCCGGACAGCCGTCGACGGCCAATGACTCAGGACAAAAAATATGGAAGAAAAAAAAAAAGGCGGAACGGAACCGCGAAAATGGTAAAAACTTACCGCGATGGAATACTAAGGGAGACCCTTTGCGGTTTGAAGTTTTTTAAAGTTTTCCGTGAGGAAAAGTTGTGGAGAATTCCACAGGACTCCTAACAACCGCGAGGCTAACTGCTTCGCGGAAAAAAAAAGACTGAAGGGAGACCCCTGTGGCAGGGAATATCATGGCATGCTGGGCATGCTCAGTAGGCACTCTGGTGCCAGTCAAAAGTTTCATAGAAACTTTTACAGAAGTTTTCCGTACATAGGGCTCCATTACTGATGTCACCCATATGTGAGGACTAGCATCCTGCTTGTCCTGGGATAATAATCTAAATAAGGTGGCTACCAACAATATAGTTTACAGAGAACAGAAAATGAAGACAACTTTGGGGGCCTCGTAAAAAAGAAAGCAGGGGGAAAACTACACTCTATATTTATTTATTTAAAAACTTTTCTATACCATCGCTAAGTTATATACCATCGCAACGGTTTACAAATAGGCACATAGTAAGTAAATGTAGGTTATCGTACATTCTAACAGATGCCAATAAAGTTCGGTTACAATTTCATAAATAAAATCATTATTTGAGTATTGTTGGTCAAGTCCAGGTATGTTATTGAGTTACTATCTCTTTGAGATATTACTTCTTAAATGTAGGATTGAGTAAATTCATTCTCATCTGCATTACCCTGTACTTTCTTTCTCTACCCTCCAGACTCTTTAGTGAAGGCTTTTTTTTAAAGAGCCATGTTTTTAAATTTTTCTTAAAAGTTTTGAGATTATTCTGTAATCTGAGTTCAGGGGGCATCGTGTTCCATAGTATGGGCCCAGCCAATGATAAAGCCCTTTCTCTCACTTGGGTTAATTTTGCTGACTTTACTGAAGGGATTGTTAGTAGTGCTTTGTTTGCTGAGTGAAGGTTTCTTTTATTTATTTATTTATTTTTGGTTTTTATATACCGGTCTTCTTGCATTATATGCAAATCAAATCGGTTTACATTGAACATTTAAACTTGCTTGAAAAAGCATTACATGTAACAAAGAACATGAAAACATGAAAAACCTGTTGGAACAAAAAATAAAACACAGAGTATGAGTTGTTCATCTTTAACAGGAAAAGGCAAAAATTGATTAAAAAATTCAAAAGATTTATATAAATAACAAATGGAAGTAATGAGAGAAAATAGAGCATGGGAGCATTAAGTGAAATAAAGAAAGAGGAAGATGAGAGGGAGAACTGAGTGAAAAAAAATTATGAGAGAGGAGGAGGAGATGAGAGGGGGGGGGGGAAAAGAGCAGAGTGAACAGATAGGTGGTTAAAAAGGAAGGAATTAGAGGGAGGAAAAAGAAAAAAGAAAAAGAAAAAAAACAAACAAATCGTATTTGCCATAGTAAATCTACAGTAATAAGTCATGGAAATGCTAGATTAAATAGATACGTTTTCAGATTTTTCTTGAAGGATTGATGACAGGGATCCTGTCTAAGGTCTGAAGGAAGTGAATTCCAATGAGGAGGAGCTGCCGTGGAAAAAGCTCTGTTACTTAGTGGAGTTTTGGCTTGAGGGACAAAAAGGGAGCCTTGATAAGCTTTTCTTATTGGTCTTTTTGATTTGTTGGTGCGAAACTGAAAAGTAAGATCAATTGGGGCTAAGTTGTTTAAGGATTTATGTATGATGGTCATGGCTTTGTAGAGAACTCTGTATTTAATTGGAAGCCAGTGAAGTTTGAAGAGAATGGGTGTAATGTGGTCTCTCTTATTTGCGTTGGTCAATATCCTGGCTGCTGAGTTCAATAGCAACTGTAGAGGCTTGATGGAGTTGGCTGGAAGACCAAGTAGCAAAGCGTTACCATAGTCCACTTTGGAGAGTATGATTGATTGAAGGACAAGGCGGAAATCGTGTGAATGCAAAAGGGGTTTTAGTCTTTTCAAAACTTGTAATTTGAAAAAGCATTCTTTAATTGTGTTATTTACAAAACTTTTGAGGTTCAGGTTTAGCCTTACAAGTACATGTTCTTTGTGGAACATGTACTTGTAAGGCTGTGTTTAGCCAGTCTGCTTCTTTATCATATATTAGTTTGTGTATGGTACATAAGGCCTTGTATTGTATCCTGTATTCGATGGGCAACCAATGTAAGTCTGCTAGAGTTTCAGTTATATGGTCCCTCCTCTTTTTTCCCATCAGTATTCTGGCTGCAGCATTTTGAAGTATCTGGAGTGGTCTTATCGATGTGCTTGGCAGTCCTAGTAAGAGTGCATTGCAGTAGTCAGTGCTGGAAAAGATAAGTGTTTGCAGTACTGTTCTGAAGTGGGCGGGTGTGAGTAATGGTTTCAATCTTCTGAAGACCATACGTTTTGCGTAGCCTTCTCTTACTTTTATAGATATGTGTTGCTTCAGGTTGATTTCTGGGTCCATTATTACTCCCAGATTCCTTACTTTTTCGGCTAGCTCAATTTTCTGGTTATTTCTTAGGGTTATCGGTATTTGAATGATTTCAGTTTTTTTCTCTCAAGGTGAAGGAATTCAGTTTTGTCAATGTTGATAGCCAGTTCCATTTGGTTTAGTAGTTTAATTATGTCTAGGTACATGTTAGCTAGACTTAATGTTAGCTAGACTTAGTACATGTTAGCTAGACTTAATGTTTTTTCAATTGTGTCGTCTAGTGGTAGAATTAATTCAATGTCGTCTGCATAAATGTAATGTATTATCCCTAGACCTGCCAGCAGATGACATAAGGGTAGCATATATATGTTAAAGAGGGTAGCAGACAGCGCTGAACCCTGAGGTACTCTTGTTTCAAGTTTAAATTTTTCTGATAATGTGTTTTTTTATCTGGGCTTGAAAGAACCTATTGTTTAGGTAGGATCTGAACCAGTTTATTGTTTTGTCACATAATCCAATTTCTTCAAGTCTTTTTAGTAGTATTTTGTGGTTTACTTTATCAAAGGCTGCAGATAAGTCGAGCATTATAAGGATGTAATGTTTACTGTTATCAAAACCTCTTAGTATGTTGTCTGTTAGTGAGAGAATTAATGTCTCAGTGCTGTAGTGTTTTTGGAAGCTGTGTTGTGAAGGGTACAGTATATTATTATTGTCTAGGTGTTCAGCTAGCTGTTTCTATACTATTTTCTCTATTAATTTAGCTAATAAAGGGAGGTTTGAGACTGGGCGGTAGTTAATGAGGATTAGTGGGTCACTGTTTTTTTTTTTTTTGATGATTGGTTTAATGATTGCCCCTTTTAGTGTATCTGGCATTAATCCTTCAGTTAGGGATAGGTTTATGATATTAGTTAGTGTTGGGGTTACTACATTGGTGATCTTTTTTTTCTCAGTTGTTGGTATTGTATCGATTTTGTGTGGAGCAGGATTTTTTTTATCATTGATTCAACTTCTTGTTCTGATATTTCTATAAATGAGGACCATATGTTAACATCTCTTTTTTTCAATACGATTCTTGTTTGCTGTTTTTTGGGAGTTTGTTTCTTAGGTTTAATATTTTGTCACTAAAAAATTTAGCTAATTCATTGCATTTTGATTCAGGAAGACTTTGAGGTGATTCTTGTTTCTCATTTGTGAGATTCGTTACTATGGAGAATAAGGTTCTTGGGTTATTGGCAAACTTTTCTATTTTATTGGAATAGTATTCTTTTTTAGTATTAAGGATCAGTTGTTTGTAGAAAGCTAGATGTTTCCTGAATTTGGTTAGGTTTTCAGTTTTGTGTTTTCTCCAGTTTTTTTCAAATTTTCTGAGCTTTCTTTTTACATCTTTTATTTTTGCATTATGCCAGTGGTTATTTTGTTTTGTTTCTTTGATAGTTATTGTTTTGATGGGGTTTATTTCATCGGCTATTTTTTTGGCTGAGTCTAACCAGAGTTCAGTAGCTGAGTTACAATCATTAAGTGTTATGTCTTTTAGTTCTTCTTCTAATTTGCCCTTTAGGTTATCTAAAAATTCACAAAAATAACCTACTTCTGCTAATTTTTGTGCCATCGCATTTATTGTAAAAGCTGTAGATAAAACAGGCTGAAACATGACAAAATTCTCCCTATTTGCTTCAGTTACAAGTGTCCCTCATTTCTTTTCTTTTTTTTTTTTAAATCAGCAAAATGCTGCACAACTAAAGTACTTTTTCATTTTCTGCCATTTATGCTGAAATTCTAGCATGAAAGCCTTTGCTAAATATTTTGAAAATGTTGTAGAATATTCACAGTCATAAAACTATTTGCAAAAGGAACATTTTCCTTTTTGCATCTCTTTTGACATGTGACAATCTAACAACCCACGCACCAAGTTAACTTTGCAAAGAGAAGAACAATTATAGCTGAGATAAAGGCAATGGCTGCCAGATGACTCCTGGCAACAGTTTATCAGAACAATACTTATTTTTATAGCACTACTGGATGCACTGCAGAGCGGTACAATGGTGAGAAGTACTCAGGTGTGGTAAGTCTCCACCCCCAAAGAGCTTAGAATCTATGTGGGTACCTAAGACAATGGGAAATAAAGCAACTTGCCCAAAGTCACAAGCAAAGCCAGTAAGATTCGAACCCTGGCTTCCCTGGTTCTCAGACCATTTCTCTACCCAGTAGGTTATTCCTCCACAGTCACAGCCAGCATTAAACAGACTTGGGGCCTGCTTTACTAAGCTTCCCCTCCCCTCCCCCCCCACCCCCAGAATGGGAGAAAAGCTTTAGACAGCAGATGCTAAGTTGGGTGACCGTACAATTCTATATCCAGGGACAATCTTGATTTTACTCCATTGCATGCATGTAGAATTTGTTTTGATTTATTAATTGAGTTCCCCAAGAAAAAGCAGGACAACATGCCTATGTCCAGTACAGCTATAAAAAATAATTAGCAGTGGTCTAGCTTAGCTTGTCCCCAGGATATAGAACTCTTTGATCACCCTATGATTAAGCTCAAAACTCAATTTTTACTATTAGTTTATCCATGGACCTCTACCATTCCCCATGCCTGCCTCCTCCCGGTGAAGATGTGAAGACCAGAAGACCCCCCACTGGTATAGCATCACCTCTGGAGCCAGTCCTCAGTTTGTATCCTTGAGCACTTGGATTCAAAAATGTCCACATATGCAACAGAGCAATGAAAATCTGGACCAAATTAGTCTGTCTGTGTTGACTCGGAGTCATCCAGTAAACCCAGGCAAAAAACCAAACTTACAGTACTATAGATATATTTATAAAAGTATACACACCATAAATTATATTTTCCCCTGGATGGTCACAAGTTCTAAATATTTGACACTGGGATTTTTTTTTTTGTTTTTTAAAGACATAAATCACAGCTGAGATTCTCAAAAGGAAAAAAAGGCACAGAAGATGCTAAGATGCTTGCTAGCAACAGAGGCTCTCATGGACCTGATTTGTTAGTTTACGGCATCCAGTTAACAGCTTGCAATGATCAATATTTCAAGAGAATTTTTTTTTTTTTTAGCTTTTATAAACCATTATCAATATCTGCAGCAGTAATAATGTACTTGAGAAAAAGAACAGTCACAGCTTGTCCAGAGTGTCACTGCAGGAGCTGGATGCTTAGAGATGCAGCGGGTAACAGAGAAATCAACATCTATGGCGAAGGGAATTTAAAAAAAATAATTTAAAAAGAAGAACCAGTCATCACCCTAATCCCTCCCTCTTTGCTAGGAGTAGGAATAGAATTTGAAAAGAAACTCATTTGATTCAGACATTGAAGTACGTGTAAAAGTTCTCTGAATATATCTATTTATTTACTAGTACTTGTATTCCGCAATTAATTACCAAAGACATCTGCCGCTGAATAAACCTGGATAGTTTAACTCTATCCGGAAAACTTTAGGTCAGAACTTCACCATGGCCAGACCTGTCCTCCTAATTTTCTCCAGCCAGCACTGACCGGATAAAAAAGTTTCCCAGGTCTCCACCTGCCTGGGAATGCCTCTGGACCTGTCTTTTTTTGTTATAGAAGTGAATTTTGTTAGCCTGGGCAAACTTTATCCGCTGAAAGGGCAGGCGGTAGTTTGAATCCCAAAGATTTGTCCAGTGTCCTGCCAAGGCTAGCTGGGCAAACTTTTTCAATATCGACCTCCTAATGCTAGTAATCTTTCATTTAACCTCAATGACATGCTATTTCCCCCCCCCCCCCCCCCATCTCAATATAACACCAGAGAAGGGGGAGGGGGTACATTTAGAAAGCTGAACAACATCGTGCAAATCAGGTGGGAAGTTTTGTTTTAGAGCCTTTAATTTTAGCGAGATGAAGTCTTGCAATAAAGAACAAGGCCAAACTACATTGTCTCATTTCAAAATGAATCAAGTTTACTGTACAACTTGCTGATTAGGGATGAGCTGAAACAGACCCCAGATTTTCCTCTGGTGATAGCCATAAAAGTAAATTTAAACAGAGGCAAAAAAAAAAAATACATTAATAATTATAAAGATATGCAGGAGCCTCCCTGGTTTCTAGGCATCCCTACAGGCTACTTCAGGGATATATCCTTGACTGTTTTGAGATTCCCATTTGTACCCAAATTCTCCTTGGATTCCTTTCTGTACGACTCTCCTCCTTCACTAAAAACGCTGGGGAAAACACTTCGGGTTCCTTACTTCTCTTCTTTGATTCGACACCAACCGGAGGACGGCCTGCTACACACTTCCTCCGAGCTGCCCTCCACAGTTTCTCCCAGAGGTACTGGATCACCTTGCTTCGCTGTGCCCTGTCTGCTTGCGTCAAACACCAGGAAGACAAATCTCCAGCAGAGCTGGGAGTCTCCCATAGTGCCTCTCTCTCTAGGAATTCCTCTCCAGATTCCCCCCCTGAAGCCTCCTCCCAGGCACTTCCAGGAACTGAGAAACCCACAGACTCCCTTCCTAGGACCCTGGATCCTCCTTCAAAGATCTCTGTTAACATTCGTAGCCTCTTCTGCTATTACTCCTCTAACTCCCAAAGGCACCAACACAGCAGGGTGGGTCTCCAGCACTTATTCCTCCTGCTCTCTCTCCAGCCATATGCACTCCATGGTAGAGACTTACCATATCCTACTAAGGGACGTACGGATACCCTTACAGATACAATATTTCTCATAGCACTGCTTTATTTAAATTAAACGTATGCACCATTTATTATGGAAGTGTTACATTTTTATTTGTTTAAATTCCCCCTTGCTTATATATTATTCCTAGTTTATATGGTGATGATCAGCATAGCAACAGCCCTGATTTACTGTACAGGTGGGAACAGCTAATTAGGAGGCACCTCTAAGCATTTGGTTCTTCTTAGCATGGCAATAAAAATGAGGAAGAAAAGAGCACCTGCTAAGGATTACTATTTTAGAGGGTAACTTTATATCTCCCTGCATAGCCATAAAGTCTGAGTGTACATTGTACACACAGACTTACTGAGAATTTTCAAAGTAAACATCTCTTCGCGTTTGCTCTGAAAAATCATTGGGTATCTAGCTGAGGCGGGGATCCAAAAAAACAAAAAAAACCTCATGTGAAGTTATGCTTCATTTACAGGGGATGTAATTCAGGGCTTCCCAAACCTGTCCTGGGGACCCCAACTGCCAGTCGGGTTTTCAGGATAGCCACAATGAATGTGCATGAGGGTAAGTTTGCATATGCCTAACATGGAAATTTATCTCATGCATATTTCATTGTGACTATCCTGAAAATCCGACTGGCAGTTGGGGTCCCCAGGACAGGTTTGGGAAGCCCTGGCATAATCTATGCGCATACTTTTTTAAAAATCAAAACATGTGCGCTAAGTCCAACCCTGCCCTCCTCCTCCTCTCCCCCCTCTCCCCCCTCCCCCCTCTGGAACCCCTCTCTGCAGTTAATGTAAAACTACGCATGTACTTTTACATGCACAGAAACCTGGGTTACTTTAGTACACCCATTTACGCATAAAAAAACCCTGATTTTATGTACTTAAAATTGCTTTAAAATTTCCTCCATACATCCCAGTTGATTTTTATATTAAAGGGTTTTAGAGTGGCAAGATTACTTTGAGATTTACAGTGATGGGAGAGAAACAGGAGAGGAGAGGCATAAGAGGAAGGGAGAGCAAGAACAAGCCAAGAGGTGCCAAAGCTGCACAAAGGCAGTTTATGTTGGCTGGAATTTTTTTGCCCCGATGATGAGAGTGGAGATTTGTAAAATATTTCCAAGTCTAGCCCTTACCCCTTCACCTAGTCTTGTTAAATATGCCTAATGCTGTGCTCTTACTGCTCCCTGTAGAACAGAGATGGAGTGTTGCCAACTGCTAGTCAGCAGACCCACCATGGAAAGTCTTCACATGGAAAACATACAGCTAGAACAGTGTTGTTACACGGTGACATTGGCATAGCTGATTACCCTCTAATTGGTGCAAATTGGGGAAAGGGGGAAAAGGGGGTCACACACACACATACACATACTCTCTCTCTTTCTGACACATACACACATGCTTCTGCTGTGGCTCGTGTGCTCACTTTGGAGGCGATTTTCAAAGGAGTTACACACGCATAAATGTAACATACTATCGTAGCAATCTTCAAAAGCCATTTGCACGCACGCGTAAAGTGCATTTACGCATGAATATCCTATGGGCAATTCAATGGCATATTGTAGCAATTTTCAAAAGCCCACTTGCACGAGGAGAGTATAATTGCATGTGTAAAAACCCAGTTTTATGAATTGAAATCCTTTTGAAAATTACCCCCTTAGCAAGGGTCCCCCCTGGACTGGCTAACGAAGGAACTACAGCAACATCACGTTAAGTTCTCGCGCTTGTTGCCAGCCCTTACCCAGCCTGCAGCAGCCACCTTTACACTTCAACCCCCCTCCACCCCCCACCCTACCTTCCCCACTCTTCAAGAAACTCACTGTTTCCATTTGTTTTGTCCACGGTCAGTCGGCCCACTGCCCTTCTCAGAGGTCAGCCCAGCCAGCTCATGCAGAGGCCTGGCTAGCAGGGCACAGAATGTCCCCTGACTCCCAGCAACACAGCAAAAAGGAGAAAAAAAAAAGATTACTTATGGTAAAGCATAGCCCTCACATTGCCTTCTGTGGCTGTCAGTCTGTCATAAGGTGACAAAGTTGAAGCTCCTGCACTTTATTATTTATTTTTTTTCCTGGCTGAGATTTGTTCTTTTTCCATCAGATTCCAGAGGGGGTTCTGGATGGCAGGGAGAAAGAAGAGGGGGAGAGAGACTGAACCAGCGGAGGAGTGAGGGACTGTGGAGAGGAGCAGACACAGACGGCATGGCAACTGTAGCCAGGGGAGACCTCCTGCACTTTACCACGTCCAGATATGCTCCCTAATCAGGAAATCCGCTGGAAATTTTTATCTTTGAGCCGCAAGAAAGTGGCTAGATTTGTAGCTAAACTGGCCAAAACAAAGCTAAATTAGCTCCCTATCTCACCCTCAGTTCTAAAACCTCCATCGTTTTCATAAAGTCACCATATCTAGCAACAAAATTGCTAAATCGGCAACACTTGCATAAAATGAGGTATGCTCACTTGCTCAGACAAAATGTTTTCTGTGCATAAATTCCCCACACCGTGATTCAGCGCCGTAGACCAAACGCTGACCCTGGGAACTTTACGCCACCTCTGAGCAGGATTTACATTTCGAACACTAAGGGGTAGATTTTTAAAAACTGCGCGATCGCGTACTTTTGTTTGCGCAGCAGGCTCAAACAAAAGTACGCTGGATTTTATAAGATACGCGCATAGCTGCGCGTATCCTCTAAAATCCTGGATCGGCGCGCGCAAGGCTGCCGATTTTGGGCAGCCTGCGCGCACCGAGCCACGCAGCCTGCCTCTGTTCCCTCCGAGGCCGCTCCGAAATCGGAGCGGCCTCGGAGGGAACTCTCTTTCGCCCTCCCCTCACCTTCCCCTCCCTTCCTCTACCTAACCCACCCCCCCCCCCGGCCCTATCTAAACCCCCCCCCTACCTTTATCCATGGATTTACGCCTCCCGGAGGGAGACGTAAATCCACGCGTGCCAGCGGGCTGCTGGCGCGCCGAGACCTGACCCGGGGGCGGTTCCGGAGGGCGCGGCCACGCCCCCAGAATGCCCCGGCCAGAAACCACGCCCCCCGGACCCGCCCCCAAAATGCCGCGCCCCGCCCCCAAAACACCGCGTCGTTCGGCCCCACCCTCGACACGCCCCCGTCCAAAAACCCCGGGACCTACGTGCATCCCGGGGTTCTGCGCGCGCCGGCGGCCTATGGAAAATAGGCGCGCTGGCGCGCAAGGCCCTGCTCGCATAAATCCGGGCGGATTTACGCGAGCAGGGCTTTTAAAATCCACCCGTAAGAGTACATTAGTTAAGCTTACACACCTCTCTGCACTGGGGCAGGGTGAGGGTAATAACTAATGCCTTCATCAGAATGACATTCACACGCAAGGGCGCTCACCAATATGTGCATTTTTAGGAGCGCATCTCCTTGCTGCATCTGGAGTAAAGTTTGCACACAACAAATGAGCACTGGTGTGCATTTAAACTCTGTGCTCTACCAAGTGCACCCGATTGCATCGAGCCCTAAAATCAGTGAAGCTACACACTGTGGAGTTGAGTCGTAAACCGAGTTGGTGATTTTACCATCGACTGTCCCCAGACCACAGGGATGAAAAGGAACTCTGTGCCGGTGGGAACCTTTGACGGTAATGTTCAAACCGGCGCATAGGCGCACATTGGAGTGCACGCATTGGCCTGTGCCCAGGGACGCGGCTATTTCATAACTTGCGCGCATGTTATAAAATATCCTGCTCGCGCGCAGATGCGCGCCAAATTTTACACTTCTACCATGTAACTCAGGGGATTTCTAAAAAGGGTGCGTGCCAGTTACCAGTTCGTCCACCAGTTCGCCCAGTTAACAGCTAGGTCCTCCAACCTTCCCCCTCCTTGTTTGATAACCTGCACCCCCCCTCCCTCCCAGAACCCCAGATCCTTTAAACTTCTCAGAAATGGCTTGACCCTTTTATTTTATGACTTAGCAGAAGTAAAGTTACACGGCAGGGGAACTTGGCGTGCACCAGGTCTCATATTTATACTCGCATCTCTTAGCCAGGCCTTGAAATGCCATGACACGTTTTGGACATTTTTTTTAGATGTGCATATCCGGGCATTTTTTTAAATACAGTCAGCATGCATTAGCCTGAGTTCTTTGCACATCTCTTCACTGATGCACACGTGTAAATTTGGCATCTTACTTGCATATATTTACACCTGCTCTATATCTGGACTAAGCCATCGTAAACATCTTAAAAGTAAAATACTGGCTTGGTGCGGGAGTCTGGGTGAAATAGGGGTGGTTGAGGCTGAAGAGCCAAGAGGGTTTCAATGACCTGCAGATGGAAAGGGCGGACTGGTTGACTAATTGGTAAAAGTGGTAATTTCATTGCTGCAAGCATGTAAGAAAATCTCCCAGCCTACAAGGGTATAAGCTGACGTACAGGGAGTAAATGCATGTAAATTACACAGGTAAAATATCCATGTGCATATTTTTAAAGTTAAATAAAAAAAAAAAAGTACATGTGTATAGCACTTACGGGTTACTTATTTGGCTATCTGATTTATCTGGATAAGTGCCGATACTCAGCCACAGACATCAGAATTTATCCAGATAAGTGCAATATGTATTTGCACATTTTTTAAATATGTGCACATGTTGCAGAGTGTATATACGCGTATTTTATAACCTGTGTATATCAAATATGTGCAGGTTATAAAAAAGTAGATTTTTGCATATTCATATACAAACATATATGGGTGCATGTGCATATTTCAAAGCTATCTTCTTAGGGAGGACAATTTTGAAAGGCATTTACCCAGGTAGATAGATATTTACTGTGATAGATTGACCCGGCTGAAAGCTCTCCCCTTACAGTGACTAAAAGCATGAGAGAATTTTCCCAAAGCATGATATTTCAGAAAGATTAAAGACAGGTGTTCCAGGGATATGCAAGGTCAGGGAGCGGGGGTGGGGTGGAGGAATAACAGCAGATACATGTGCTGCTTTACTCCCCAATTGGCCATGCACAGAAACAAATGCAAAGGATGTGAGTACCCCTTAGGCAGTTTTCAAAGGGACACTACCCAGATGGTTTCTCTTTGGAAATCAGCTACAAGGTGCACGTGTATCTTGCAAGAATGTAAGAATGTACGCCTCTTCTAACCTTGACTGCTCCAGTCCAGAAACTGCCATCACATCCTGGTTCAGCATAACTCTTGAAATCGCTGACAAACTATGTCCCATCTCCAGACGTAACCTACCCCAATCCACAAAAAACCATCAACCATGGTACACGACAGAGAATCTGGCGTAAAGCCCCCTCACCCCAACTCGCCTCAAGCTACAAAACCACCCTTCACCATTATAGAATAACCACCCTCAAAACTAAACGAGATTTCTATGCCTCCAAGATCCACCAGTACATGTACAACCCGAAAGCCCTCTTCAATTATGTTGCCAACCTCACCAAGTCCTCCCAGACCGCTATCCCTGAAAATGAAGCCACCGCCAAGAGCGAAGAAATCGCCCAATATTTCCTCGCAAAAATCACTAACATCCTCCGCAGATTTCAACACCCATCTCCTTCAACCCCCCTTTCCCCCCCCCCCTTCAACCTTCCCCCACTACACCCACCCTCCAAACCCTCGACCTGACTTCCTCTAAAGAAGTGGAATCTATCCTCAGAAAACTCAAATCCGCATCTCACCCTTCAGACACCATCCCCACAAAATCCCTCCTCTCCATCCCAAATTCTATCTCCAAACCTATTGCAGACATTATAAACTCCTCCCTCTCTTCAGGCTCTGTCCCAGATGCCTTCAAACAAGCAATTGTTAAGCCCCTCCTAAAAAAAACCAGCATTAGACCCCAAAGACCCCGCCAACTTTCGCCCTATCTCTAACCTGCCCTTCCTCTCCAAAATCATGGAAAAGATTGTGAACATCCAACTTACAGAATATCTTGAAAACAATAATATACTGCATCCAGCCCAATACGGCTTCCGTAAGTACCTCAATACCGAAACACTCCTGCTCTCTCTCACAGACCACTTGCTCATAGGCATGGACCAAGGCAACTGTTACCTCCTCGCCCTCCTTGACATCTCAGCTGCCTTTGATACCATCAATCACAACCTCCTCATCAACCGTTTAACTGAAATAGGCATCTCAGGCCTAGCCCTGCTATGGTTTAAATCCTATTTATCTAACAGAAAGTTCTCTGTCAAGATAGGAAACGCCAATTCCACACTCTACCCCCTGTCTCAAGGTGTTCCCCAAGGCTCCTCCCTCTTCTCTACCCTTTTCAATATTTATCTCACACCTCTATGCCAGCTCCTCACAGACCTCGGCCTCAAATTCTACCTCTATGCAGACGACGTGCAAATCATCATTCCCATCCACAACTCTCTCTCAGATGCCCTCGCATTCTGGAATACATGTCTTGCCAACATAAATGATTTCCTCTCCAACATCCACCTCGCTCTAAACTCCGCTAAAACAGAGCTGCTCCTTATCTCTCCACACCTCCCTCCCAAACCCCTGATCTCTAACGACCCAGCTTTCAACACCATAACGTCCCAACCTACTGTAAGAGACCTTGGGGTATTCCTTGATCAACAACTCAATCTAAAAAAACAGATCAACTCCATCCTCAAAGAAGGTTTCTTCAAGCTCAGTATTCTGAAGAAACTCAGACCCCTCCTCCACTATCATGATTTCCGCACTGTCGTCCAAGCTACCCTTTCCTCAAAGCTTGACTACTGTAATGCCCTCCTCCTCGGTCTACCCTCCTCCACTACCAAACCCTTACAAATGTTCCAAAATGCAATCGCCAGGGTTATCACCAACTCTCGGAAAGCCGATCACATCACCCCCATACTCAAAGAACTCCACTGGCTCCCCATCGCATCCCGTATTCTCTTTAAAATCTTAACTAAGATCCACCAGTACATGTACAACCCGAAAGCCCTCTTCAATTATGTTGCCAACCTCACCAAGTCCTCCCAGACCGCTATCCCTGAAAATGAAGCCACCGCCAAGAGCGAAGAAATCGCCCAATATTTCCTCGCAAAAATCACTAACATCCTCCGCAGATTTCAACACCCATCTCCTTCAACCCCCCTTTCCCCCCCCCCCCCCTTCAACCTTCCCCCACTACACCCACCCTCCAAAGTCCCGCAAGGTTAAAGGAGTCCCGCAAGGTTCTTCATTATCTCCGACTTAAAGGAGTCCCGCAAGGTTCTTCATTATCTCCGACTCTTTTCAATATTTACCTTCTTCCTCTCTGCCAACTTCTCACCGACCTCAATCTAAAGTATTTCCTATATGCAGATGATATTCAAATCATCATCCCCATCAAAGACACATACTCTAAAACTCTTGACTTCTGGGAATCATGCCACCTGAAAATCAAACAACTACTCAACAGCCTTCACCTCATCTTAAACTCCTCCAAGACAGAAATCCTACTCATCTCTCCTGAGAACAATAGCTCTAACTCTTCTCTTCCTACCAACCTACCTACCTCACAAGTTAGAGAATTAGGAGTGATAATAGACAACCGGCTAAACTTCAAAGCACATATCAACAAAACAACCAAAGACTGTTTCTATAAACTCCATGTCCTGAAAAGGATAAGACCTCTCTTCCATGCTCAAGACTTCAGAACGATCATCCAAGCAGTCATCTTCTCAAAATTAGACTATTGCAATTCCCTATTGCTAGGTCTGCCCTCATCCTATTCCAAACCATTACAGATGGTTCAAAATTCAGCAGCCCGACTACTAACAGGCGCAAAAAAGAGAGACCACATAACTCCCATCCTGAAAGAGCTACATTGGCTACCCGTATACTTCCGTATCATGTATAAAGCCATGTGTGTCATCTTCAAAACTATACATCAACGCATCTCCCTCGATCTTCAAATCCCCCTCCAAGCATACAATTCGACAAGACCTACCAGAGAAGTTTACAGAGGCGCCCTCCAAGTTCCTCCCACGAAAACGACCAGACACATTACCCTCAGAGATCGGGCCACCTCCACAGCTGGCCCTTCTCTATGGAATTCCATTCCTACAGATCTCAGACTAGAACCATGCCTCCTAACTTTTAGGAAAGGACTTAAGACTTGGTTATTCAAGCAAGCTTTCCCAGACACAATCTAATGACACAATCCAAGGACTCCCCAAAACATTCAACCATTAACAATACCATTTGTACATAGTATTTAATTAATTTAATTTGTATTTTGTCTAACCAGTTATTCTTTCCTATCTCTTCCTTCTTCTCCAAGTTCTGTGACCCTTGTTAATTGTAACTGTTTCCTTCGATCACCACAGTTTTAGTTTGATGTATTTAATGCACCCCGTTTCATGTAAACCAGCAAGATATGTCCTCATGATTGCCGGTATATAAAAACCTTAAATAAATAAATAAATAAACTATATTACACAAATCCATCCACTCTTACAACTCTAACTGGCTTGATGAACCCTTTTGTCCCATACGCTCTGAACGACAAATTCGATCTGTCAACAAAGGTCCCCTCTCCATTCCCCCTTTGAAAAAAGCCCACCTCTCCTCTACTAGAGATCGCGCACTATCCATTGCAGGCCCCAAACAATGGAACGCCCTCCCTACACGCTCAGGCTTGAGCCATGTTACTCCAAGTTCAGAAAAAAACTTAAAACGTGGCTCTTCCAACAAGCCTACCCAGATTAATCTTCACCCCCCCCCCCCCCCCCTACCAGCCCATACCTCAATTGAACCTATTGTATATAGACTCCTGTAAGTAACCTGTTTAAGCCTTTATATATAGACCTGTAAATAGCCTGTTACAGTTTTATTGCTTTAATTTCATTGCCCTCTGCTCTATGTATATTCCTCCCTGTTTCCCCTCCCCGTTGATTGTAATTTCAGCCTTTCAGTTACAATGTGAACCGGTATGATGTATGCTTACTAATGCCGGTATATAAAAAGTTTCAAATAAATAAATAAATAAATGTGAGCTACTGAAAACTGGCATCATAATTTTGAAATAAATATTTTTGCATTAAAAGAAAAGACAAAAAAACAATTCACAAATTTCCCCCAATGCAATTCTCTGCCAATGAGCTTAAGATGGGTGATTCTAATAATTTGGTGACTCACTACGTTATTTCTGACAATGCATTGCCAATAAAAGCTCAAGAAAGTTCATATAGAGCAATTTTCAAAGCTGGCTGACTGAAAATTGCCCCCCCCCCCCCCTTTAATTCAGCTAAAAGTATGTGTGGAGTTACATAATGTAAATATATTTAGCTCAATCATGGGTAATGCACCAGGGGGCATGTTTTGAACAAGTTTGGAAGATAATGCACCCAGACCAAAATCTCAAATCCATGCACTTCATTTTCCAGCAAAAGTTTGCCCACCCTACGAGAGGGTGCAGAAGTAGTCCACGAGTGCTTTATACCTCCAGCAAGTTTCAGAGCTAGAATAGGCAGCACTCTCCCTTCAAATTTTAGGGGATAATTATTTCACTGCCCACATTATTGCAATGTCAGCAGGTTCTTTTTGCTCACAGACTTTACACTAATTTTCAACGGAAAACTCTGCCAGACAAACACCAACACACATACACAGCTGCTAATTTGGGCAGGTAACTTTTTTTCTGAGAAAAAGTGTGTGTTTAATGTGCAAACCCCTCACAGGAATCTCTCTGTACTGCGGGTTAATGTAAACGCCTGAAGCCCCTATGTATGTACTATACTTGAATGTAAATTAGGCAACCAAAAAATAAAAAGATCATTTCTGCAGGTAAAGAACTGTTTTACAAAAGGAAACAGCCTTAAAAATTGCCTTCTTGGTGCAAAGTCCATGGTTATAAAGGTCATTTGGACTGTGTGAAAGTATTTCCCGTAATATATTTTTGCATTTTCTCCTGAAATCAAAATGAATGTAGTGGAGGTAAAATGCCAGAAAGCAGTGCAAGAAAGAAAATTCCGTTTGCAGGGAACAAATTTAAATAGTGAATGGAACCCTCCTTTGGGTCCCCGAGAGGGTAGGCGGTAGATGTTATGAAGGCGGGTGCTCACATCTGGAGTTAATTGGGATTAATGTAATGTGGGACAGGATTAGTTCAGGCAAGCTGGGCTGGTCCATTAGGCAATGGGAACCAGAGCACAAAGAGTGAAAAGAAACAAGAGACTGAGAACCTACTGTAGCTCATCCAGTCAACCATATAAGGTTTCTTTGCCATCTCCCGCCCCTCTTCCTTCCCTCTCTAGCGCATCAGCTCTCCTTCCTCACTCCTTCCTGAGGTGATGAGGTATGGATTTAATATATCATACTCTAGGGACGGTGATTGGCTCCAAATCCCATTAAGGTGGCAAATCTCTCCCTCTTTCCCTCACTCTTCTATCTCTTTGCTTTATATGCATTGGAAATGCTTTGCTAACTAGAAATGGAAAATTTAAAAACAGTCAAACTAAACTCAACCCACCCCCCACCCCCAAAAAAATAGCCTAATGCTCTGCATTAAATCTTCTTAATTGTGTTTTATAACCATTTCATTTCTCAAGGATTTTATATCTCTCGCTCTTTAGCTGATGAAAACGTCAAAATAAGACTGAGTTAAAAAGGCACCAAGCTATTCTTCATTAATATTACACCCTCACAAGCTGTTTTTCATGGAATTGTAGATTTACCTAGAAGCTGCCTGTATCCCTGGGTTTCATAGTTTTCCACAGGCTGGCTACGTTTGCTCCTTCTGTCCTTCCTCAGGCACTGGCTGGCTCTGTGCGTTCTGTCCATCTTCAGTAGCAGGATAGGCTTAAACATTTCATCCCAAACCAAATCATTTTGTCCAAGTCTATAATTCTTCCCCCAGAGGGGGTAATACAGCTCATTCATTCTGCCCTTTGACAAGGCTGCCAAAAGCCTTCTGTTCTAGCCTAGCATCCCTCCCTCCTCCACAGAGTCTGGCTAAAGGTGTGCCTGCGCGCTTCCCTTTCCCACAAGCTGACTGTGCCGATAACCCTTTTACAGAGGTTGGTTGGGGCCGTGCTCCCGAGACGTTTTCTGCCAGCGCACTGCCGACAACAGGATGGGATTTCTTTAAATAATTCACCAACACAAAGCCCAATATAACTGCAGACTAAGTCCCGTTTAGCTACAGGAGAGAACCCCCATTTTAAAAAGTTTTGTTGTTTGCTGCCTTTGCTGTCTTCAGTTGGACACCCTGCATAGAAATTAAATCAAGTTATTATAATTTCATGCCTTGGGCTGAAGACTTTCTAATCTCCTTGGCCTTCACACTGACTACAGTACAACAGGGCAGCAAATAATGTAAGGTCTGTCGTGTGAATGCCTTATCAGCTGCCTGTATTGGCAGTATTGCAGCAAGGGATTTGTGTGTGGTGAGCATGTAATGGCTGCCTCTAATCAAAGTACAGCTAAGAGAACAGCAGGCTGAGATCTGAATACAGAAGGCAGGCCTCCCAACCTGCTGAGTCGTTAATAAGTGTAAAGTTGGAGCACATTTTCAGACATAAAAAAATGTAATTTTGTAGATTCAATTGACTAATTACAATCTTAATGAGGGGGACACCACTTTGTCATATTTGTTGAGAAAAATTACTTGGGGAAACAGATGAATGCCAAAATATAGTGTTGACAGATGAGGTCTCAGTTAGGCCTACATTATTCCTGAACTAAAATAAAAGTCACAAATTTGGTTGCAAAAAAAAAAAAAAAAGGTATTTTTCAAAGAAAACTGTACACACTGTGTGCAGCATTTCAGAGAAATGCATGACAAATAGTAACATTCACCTTGTATCAATTACAAATAGCACAGTTCAGTCAGTTTCTGAATTTAAGCTATCCCAAATAAATTCAAAAGTGCTGGAAGAAGCCATATTAGTGAATGAGTCACACGATTACTGAATTTGATGGGTCCATAAGAGCTATGTTATCGCAAATGACAATGTAAATGTTACTGTTCCATGCAATAAACATATTATACAAAAAAAAAAAAAAAAGTTACTGTTCCAAGCATGGTTATTCCCATGGTTTAATGGGATTCATAGGGAAGCAGCTTAAAGAGCTAAACTTTTGAACTAAATAGTGCAATTTTTAATTGACAGAGCGTATTGTTGCTTGCTATGTGGAGTGTTTTTTTTTACATATTTGTTACGGAAACACAAAGCATGGCTTTCTTTTAATAAATGAAGTCCCAAGACGTAAAAAGGTGCATAAATACATTGATTTATATATATATATATATATATATATATATATATATATATATATATATATATATATATATATATGACTATCCAGAAAACCAGCATCCAGTCGAATCAGGCTAAATCAATCAATCAGTTACTCGCCGCTATCATCACAGTCTCACCCTTCAAGGTTATTAATTCACCATGGGAGAAAGCTAATCAGGAGATGCTATAATTATACATTTCTCCCTTTTGCATTCACTCCAAGGAGCATAACGTTCCCCAGGTTGATGATGCAAATGGAACATTCTGTGATTATCTTCCTACATCTGTTTATCAATGTAGCCAAGCAATGAAGTTGGCTTTTAAATGTGTGAAGGCCACTCAATGATAATTCTTTGGTAGGAACTAGCATGATAACTAAAACTGGTTTTAAAAGCTTTTTATTGTAGATGGACACAATACACACAATTACATGGTTGGTCAGGCCAAAAGATAACAAGTGGTCATCAAGTCGGTTCCACAAGGAGAACAAAGGAACCTAGTCCCATAAAAATGGATTATCATACCTAAATTGCTCTGTCTGAAGACTGCCCTCAAGCTCAGTTAAAAGTAAGCATGGGCTTCCACTGCACGTGCAGCTTTAGTTGGACTCCAAACCCTTCCCAGGGGGCGTGTTTAGTTCAGGGAGGAAAATAGTACACAATCTGCACCCATTATTTTGCCTACTTCGACCGCCTGCACAAATTAGCAAGTGCAAAGTTAGTGGAAGGCTTTTAGCATGCATACTTTATGCTAATTTTTAAAGAAAAACTACCCAGGTAGTTTGAAAAATAACAAAATATGTTTGCTAAAAGCACTCACGTGCTTTGCAACTATGTGGGCTCTTTCATAACCACCTCTTTTATATATACTACAGACTAGGGATGGATATGCCTCAATGCATCCTAGTTTGGATCAGCAATACTCGCCTCAGAATTTGGTCTGATTTTCCAAACTGGAACCTGGATAGCTTTATATCAGAATCCAAATGTCACGATTGGCTCTCATTTGTTAGGCTGCTGGTTGGACGAGGTGGTAAGAAGAGACATGGGCAAATTATTTTAAGATCCAAACAGTGAACCTGCCACTAACTTCAAGCTATCCAGGGCAAGTTGACCCAGCCCTGGGATTTGTTGCCCTGCATTTTATGGCTTGGAGCTAACAGAGCCAGGGCAGTTCCTACCCATTTTTGTATGCGTTAGAAGAGGCATTCTTGCTAATGACATGACAGTTTTGAACAGAGGAAGACGCAAGGTACAGAGTTATAATACAATTCTATAAACAACAAAGGAAAAGAAAGATGGAGGCAAAGAGATAACAGAACCTGCTATTCCTTTTATCCTTGGACAAGCCGTTAAGCCTGCAACAACGGGCTACATTACATTTTTTTTTTTTCGGTCCATTTTCGAACACAGCACCCTTCCACACTTTTTCTCCCTCACTCCCCCTTCCCCTTGCTCACTCATCCCTTCCCTCAATCTTACTCACCCCTCTGTCTCCCTCCCCTCACCGCCCCCCCTCATTCTCCCTCCCACTCCCTCCCCTTTCCCTCAGTCACCCCACCCTCTCTCAATCACATCCCTCACTTTCATCCCCTCCAAGCCCCTCTCAGCTCACCCACAACCCTTTCCCTCTCCCTCAGCCCTCCTCCACTCCCTCTTTCTCTTCTCCACACCTTCTTACCCTTCCCACTTACTCACTCACATCCCTCTGTCTCCCACTGCCTCCCACCCCTCACTCTCACCTTCCCCCTCATTCTCCCTCCCACTCCCTCCCCTTCCCTCAGTCACTCCCCACCCTCTCTCAGTCCCATCCCTCTCTCTCATCTCCTCCCAGCTCATCCACAACCCCTTCCCTCTCCCTCAGCCTTCCTCCACAACTGCTTACTCACTCACATCCCTGTTCCTTCCATCCCCTCTCATCTTCCCTTTTCTTCCCCTCATCCACAAGCCCTTCCCTCGGATGGCGCAGACGGGAGATCTCCAGAGGTCCCTCCCTCGCGTGCACCTCACCACCGGGCTCGCTCCTCCTCGCCGCCGCCACTAGTGCTCCTTCCCGCGCCATGTTGTAAGAGGTCGCGCTCTGCTCTTACCGACGTGCTCTCCCGCCCACACATGCGCGGTAGAGCTGCTCTCTACTGCGCATTTGCGGGCCGGTCAGAGCCCATTTATAAGGTAGATAGTCTAAAATGATCAGACAATCATTTTATTCCCTGCCATGTATAGTTTTTTAATTATTTTCATCACACGTATTTATTTTACATAGGAACAGTATATAAAGCAAAATCTTGAGTTTATTTCTGTTACATGAACCCTCATGACTAGTGCTCATACTCATTCCTTCTATATAGTCACAAAATTTATTTATTTATTTATTATTATTTTTTTATATGTGGCCAATAAAAAGGTATCACCTTAAATATACATTCCTGGAGGTGTTTTTATTCATTAACCATTATTTCTGTGCATTCTTTCTGCATATCAGCAAAATATTTCAGGAGGCCTCAGATAGAAGATCAAATTTTCCCTTTTTACTGATGTTGATGCTCGTAGGCCCTTAGTCTTAGTGAAACACTTTCTGACATGTCACACAAAAAGTCATTATTCCTGTTCTCCTAAGTTTTTTATTTTTGATCATAGGCACCCTTTAAAAAGTATAACATTGTAATATGACATTTGTGTTATAACATTGTAGTTGTTTACCTAGACAGGCTCTATTAACTAGATAAAGATCCTGAACTACAAGGTTATAGAATATTTTGAATTGATATGAGGTTAGTTGACATTCCATCTAAAAACAGAGGTCAATTTATATTCTAAGATTATAGAAACATATCTAGAACCCGAACAAGGATAAGGCCAATTGGCATTTCATCTAAAATGATAGAAAATGGTCTTAGAACAAGCACAAGATTGCTAATGCTAATTGCAAGAAAACATTTACATGCAAGACGAGAATTAAATTACCATATGGCCATTCAGATTATTTTTTTATAATAGAAAGCCAATCATAGAAATTGTGTCAATTATGTAACCTAGTTTAGGAGTTAGAAATATACAACTGTAAATTCTATATAATGCTTTATCATCAGTAAAACCATTTGAGAGGGTGTTTTGAAGTCCTGCATAGCAATCTGCCTCTCCATAGGGTACCTTATTATTTAATGTTTAAGATTTATAATATTTTATAGCCTTAAAAAAAAAATCTTTTCTCTACAGCTAGTGGCTTTTTGCATTGTTATTTTCAGAGACCCACAACAATGTGACATCAAATTTATGAATACTGATTAATGGTGAAAAACAAGTGAAGCCAAGGATGGCTCTGAAGTCAAAAGATTCTTCCAGCCCAAACCAGATGAACACCCAGACAGCTAGTAGAGGAATCACTGGGAAGAAATGAATCTAAGTGTGAAGCAACTTATTTCTCTCTATCATTAAGTCCTATGACAGTGGAAGGCAATTCTCGTTCTCAAAAGCCATAAACAGTCCTGGATGTCAGAAAAACTCCCAAAAGAAGCAAGCTTAACTGTATGTGTGTAAGAAAACTGTTCCTTGTGAATATCCTGGAAATCAAACTTGTTTGCAGTTCATTAGGACCTCAGTGGCTCATCCACTATAAGCAGAAGAAGAACCAGTAAGAGGGGCCAAAACAGATCTCTCAAGGGAAGCCCTTGCCACTGCTGTGTGCTACCAGCTGGAGGAAAGAAGCAATGCCCCGATGCCATCCATTAATTCAGGGAGCAGGCTCTTTAAATTCTTGCTGAGCTGTAAGTCCAGCCTGAAGGGAAGAAGACGAGAGCTCAGCAAGTGAGTGAGTCATTACATCGTCTGCAAAGCAGGCATGAGATTCATTCCCCTTCCGCTTAAGGGAATATCTTAATGAAACTTCAATCTCGCTCGCTCTGTCCCCTACGGTCCCAGCATACTTGAAAAGAGAACACCTTCTACATAAAAGCGGAGCCAGTTAATGTTATTAAACCTGGAATTCTAATACCAAGCTGAAAAGCGTTTTTTTTTTCTAATATTATTTTTGAAAGAAAAAAAAAGAATATAATTTTCTCATGATCAAAATATTAATTTAAATAACTTTTTACCTTTATCACAGCAGTCTCAAATGAAGTGCAACAGAGTCATTAGTCTTGAGAGCACAATGCAATTAATTCAAGATATTTGTCATCTACCACAAATCCAGAAATGTGACCACATGTGTTCCTCCATTGTGCTGCTGACTACATCCCTAACTGAAAAAGTAGGTTAGCATACAACCATTCAAAGAAAATCTAGAACTCCATAGAGAGGCACAGACCTCAGCAAAATACAGCAACTCCAACTTCACATCCAAAACTGGAGCAAAAAGAGCGTAAGGTTAATTTATACCTCTGCTCAAAAATATTATGCTATTTCCCAAAAAAGAAAGCAGAGCTGCTTACCTGTAACAGGTGTTCTCCTAGGACAGCAGAATGTTAGTCCTCACACATGGGTGACATCATTTGATGGAGCTTGGCACGGAAAACATATATCAAAATTTCTAGAAACCTTTGACCGACACACTGAGCATGCCACTATCCACGCATCCAGGTGGGGGTCCCTCTTCAGTCTCATAATATAGACTTCACGAAAAATAAAATATCAAACCCAAATTAAAAACCAACTCCACAAGGTAGCAGGTGGGTTTTGTGAGGCTAACATCCTGCTGTCCTAGGAGAACAGGTAAGCAACTCTGCTTTCTCCTAGGACAAGCAGGATGGTAGTCCTCAAACATGGGTGAATACATAGCTACAGACTGCTCAGCTACAGACTGCTCCCAAACAGCAAACAAGACCAACAGGCATCCAACCTGGTGCCAATGAGCGCAACAACAGAGGTGCTGTCAGTCACAGAGGAAGACAGCCTGAACCCGAAAAAAGGGCCCAAGGTAGAAAGAGTTGGTTTTCATGGTTGAAAAAGATTACGGAGGACCGACTGAGCAAAACTGCTGTTACGTCGACCATCCTTGCCTAGACAGTAATGAGAGACAAAGGTGTGAAGGGAACTCTAAGTCGCCATCCTGTAGATCTCATCCACGGGTACCACACGCAAGTGAGCAACCGAAGCCCTCAAGCTGCAGTCTCGCTTGCACGTAGTGGAACAAAATAAAATCTGTCAGCCAGTTGGACAAGGTCTGCTTGATCACTGCAACTCCCAATCTGTTTTTATCACAAGAGACAAAGAGCTGCATGGATTAGCAATGGGCCACTGTTCGGTCCAGGTAAAAGGCTATGGCCCTCTTACAATCTAAGGTGTACAGGAATCGTTCACCTTGGTGAGAGTGCAGCCTTGGAAAAAAGGTGAGCATGCCAATAGACTGAGATGGAACTCCGTGACCACATTTGGTAGGAACTTAGGATGCGTGCGTAAAACCACCTTATGAAAAAGATTTGTATAAGGTGGGTATATCACCAAAGCCTGAAGTTCATAGATCCTGCATGCTGAAATGACCGCAACTAGGAAGATGACCTTCCAAGATAGGTACTTCAGGTCACAAGATCTCAGGGGCTCAAAAGATGCCCTCATGAGCTAGGTCAAGACCCTGTTGAGGTCCCAGGATACCATTGGGGGTCAGATCAGAGGCTTGAGTTGAAGTAGACCTCGCTTGAAATGCACCACGAAAGGATGAGTCAAGATGACAAGCCATCCACCCCCCAGTGATATGCCTCAATGGCACTGAGGTGAACACTGATGGAGGTGGTCTTCAAACCAGTCTTGGATGGGTGCAACAGGTAGTCCAAAACTCTCAGGGTGGAGCAGGAGAACAGATCCAAACTGTTCCCCCTCGCACCAGGCTGAGAATACAGACTTTCAGATACTTGAAAGGTTTTAATGATCCAAAGACAACGACAAACCTTTTCTGTCGGAAAAAAATCAGCAGAGCCAGGGGTCACGATTTGAAGCTCCAGGGAGGAAGACTCAGAACCAATGTCAGGAAGTATTTCTTCATGGAGAGGGTGGTGGATGCCTGGAATGCCCTTCCGGAGGAAGTGGTGAAGACCAGAACTGTGAAGGATTTCAAAGGGGCGTGAGATAAACACTGTGGATCCATAAAGTCTAGAGAACGTGAATGAAGAGTGGGTGGCTCGTGGGAATGACGTCTACTACCTGGAGATAATACCCTTATTCAATAAACATACACACGGTTAATGTGACTCCAACATTGCTCTAAGCTTCAACGGCAAGAGGAAATGTGGAAAAAAGGATTTGCATTCACAAAAAAGCAGGGAGTAGCTTGCTTGTTACGGCGGCTACTACCCCAAACCAAATAAGCCTGATACTTCACTTTCAATGCATATCCAGCATAGCTCTCTGCTTCAACGGCAGGGGAGAAAGAATGATACTTCAAGCATATTCAGCATAGCTCTCTGCTTCAACGGCAGGGGAGAAAGACTGATACTTCAAGCATATCCAGCATAGCTCTCTGCTTCAATGGCAGGGAAGAAAGACTGATAATTCACTTTCAATGCATATCCAGCACAACTCTCTGCTTCAACGGCAGGGGGAATGAAGAAAGGTGGATCTATATACAGACAACAACCAACAAGGACTGAATTATTTAATCTGGGTGGACGTGGGTGTGACTTGCTTATTGCAGCAGTTGCTACCCTAACTAATTGGGCTAGATATTTCACTTAGACGCAGTTCCAACACTGCTCTCTCATTAATGATGGGAGTTGAAGGGAAATAGAACCAAAAGGTTACTAAGAGCCAAGAGTAACATAAGTATGAGAAAAAAAAGTAATAAAGTGCAAAACTTGCTGGGCAGACTGGATGGACCGTTTGGTCTTCTTCTGCCGTCATTTCTATGTTTCTATATTTTAAGACTTCCTTGTTGAAGGCTTCCTGGACTCCACCAGGACCCGAGGCATGCTGTCCAAGAGGTTCAGGGCTTGCAGGGTCATCTGTTCAACATCCATGCTGTGAGGGACAAGATCTGGAGGTTACGATGGTGCAGCCTGCTCTGATCCTGAATGATCAGGTTTGGGGTGGTCCCCAGATGGACTGGAGCCCGTGAGGATAGATTCTGCAGAAGCGGGAACAGATCTATCCTGTTGAAGTTTCAAGAGAGTCCTCGACACTCGTGGAAGCGGCAGGTAATCATATAGGAGACTGGTGCCCCAATGATGAGCGAAGGCATCCTAAACTGGCCACCCGTCCATCTTGAATAGAGAGCAGAACTGATCCACTTTCCTGTTGCACAGGGAAGCAAGCAGATCTATGTCTGGGGTCCTCCAAAGGTGGAAGATCTGATCCGCTGCCTCCTGTTTCAGTGACCATTCGTGGGGACAAAAGGCTCAACTCAAAGCATCCGCTGTCGTGTTTTGGACCCCTGGCAGGTACATGGCTCACAAGAGAATGCCCTACGAGAGAGCCCAGGACCAGATCTGGACCGCCGCTTGGCAGAGGAGGAACGAACCTGTCCCCCCTGCTTGTTCAGGTACTACATTGCCACTTGGTTGTTGGTTTGTTCCAGAACTACCAAAATGCCCAAAAAGCATACTTGATGACCAGAGGTCCATAAAATTGATCTGAAGATGCTGCTCCTGCGAGGACCCCTGACCTTGGGTGCTGAAGCCAACCCATGTGGGAACACATCCATGGTGAGAACAACCTGTGGTGGAGAAACCTGGAAAGGTATTCCCACATCTAGATTGGACAGAGTCTCCCATCACAAGAGGGATTGTCGAAGTGGCATGGTGACTATGATGCACGCTCGAAGATCCTGGGTGGCCTGACACCATTGAGAGCGCAATGTCCACTGTGCTCTGTGCATGTTTAGTCAAGCAAACAACGTGACATGCATTGTCACCACCATGTGCCCCAAGAGATACAGGATCTGGTGCACAGAGGCCCGATGGCTGCAAGAGACCGATTCTGCCAGGGATGCCAGAGTTAACGCTCAGTCTCAGTGCAAAAAACTTTCCCCTGGACCATATCAAACCTGGCCCCAATGAAGTCCAGCTGTAGTGATGGAACCAGCTGGGACTTCGGGTAGTTGATTAGAAACCTCAAGGCCTCCAGCATCCGGAGAGTGGAGTGGAGAGAATCTAATGCTCCCTGCCTGGTGTTGCTTTTGACATGCCAATTGTCTAGGAAGGGTAAGACATGCACCCTGTGTCTCCTGAGATAAGCTCCCACAACCACCAAGCAGTTCTTGAAGACATGGGTTGTGGATGTAAGGCCGAAAGGCAGCACCCAATACTGATAGTGCTCCCTCCGCCACCAGAAAACGAAGGTATTTCCTATGGCAGGGAAGAATCGCAATATGAGCGTAAGTGTCTTTGAGATCAAGGGAGAAAAGCTAGTCTCCAGTCCTGAGGAGATGAATTAAGGCACCCATTATGAATTTTTCTCTTACGAGAAATCGAACAGAACACCCTTGATCCAAGATAGGGCGAAGGCATCCAGTTTTCTTGGGAATCAGGAAATACCTGGAGTAAAATCCGTCGCCCTGCTGATTTGGTGAAACAGGTGCAACACTCATGCCATTAAGAGGGCAGAGAGCTCTAGTCGAAGTATTTGCTAGTTCACCGCAGATCCCCAAAAGGGACACGGAGGAGTTTATTGAAAGTTCAATCTGTACCCCCGACAAATGGAGAGGACCCATTGGTCCAAGGTGACTGAGAACCACTGGTTGGCAAACACCTATAGGCAGCCCCCCACTGGAGGGTGGTTCCTTAGGGGTATGGATTGCTGACTTAAATTCCCTTGTTGCCAGTCAAAACCCCATGATGGGGCTCTGCTGCGGGGCCAGGAGCGGTCAGGGAATGCATGGTTGCCTTACTCTTGGCCTAGTTAGTGTCCGTTGGGGTCTCGTCCGAGCAGCTGGTGATAATACTTCCATGGTCTGTAAAAGGGGCGTCTCTAGGTTTGCCATGATGGCTTTTTTGCCAGAGGACTGAGGGTCCAAGGTGCTGGCAAATAGCTGCTGAAGGTTTTCATGGTAGTCCTTCAGCTGCGCTACCGCTTCCTTGATTTTATCATTGAAGAGATTCTCCCTGGTACAGGACAGGTCTGTCAGACAGTATTTTGGGCCGGAGGTCTGAGGCCTGAAGCCATGCCATGCATCAAGCTCCAATGCCTGCTGAAACCACCCTCACTGATGTTTCAAACACATCAGAAGCTGAACGGACCTCATGTTTGTCACACTCCAGGCCTTGTTGGATCACCTTCAGGAAATCCTCCTGAAACTGCTGTGGGAGCTGCTCCACCAGAACCTGAACTTGTTTCCACAGGCTGCCAACATGGACCCCTTGAAGATTTTCCTTCCCAGAGTGTACAGGGCCTTGTGCTCATGACCTGGAGGGGCAGAAGCATGAATCCACACTCTCTTTGCTTTCTTTAAAGTGGATTCCACCACTACAGGCTGGTGTGGAAGCTGGCAGCGTTCAAATCCTGTGGTGGGCTTCACCAGACAGACTGCATGGAAACGGGGTGCTCCCATAACCTGACAACCAAATCTTTAAACATGTTGTGCACTAGTACTGCGACCACCTCATTTGGAGCGTCCACAAATTGCAGGACGTCCATCATTTTATACCTGGAATCCTACTTGCTCAGGAGCTGAAAAGGCATGGACTCTGCCATGGCCCTCACGAATCCAAGAAAAGTTAAGTCCTCCAGCAGAAACAGCTCAGAGGGCAAGTCCTTGGAGTCCTCAGTCGAGGACGGAGACTCTTCTTTCTCCCAAGGGTCATAGGAGGATTCCTCCTCACTCTGCGTGCCCAGGGACATCCAAGGTGGAGCGCCCCCAGCGATCTTTTATGTCAAGACCCAGATGGTCTCGGCAGCACCAAAGGCATTGCTGGAACCAAAGGGTGCTCTTGTACCGAAGGTCCTGTTGGCACCAGGAACACCGAGGGAATCGGTGGCTCCAATGGTTTCGATCCCAAAGGACCAGGGAGGGCTAACCCCGGCCAGGGTGCCTTGCGTGGAAGTGGCGCCATCGACCCCTGATGGCCTATCCTTGCCAGAGGAATCACTCACTGGGATAACCACTGGTGGAGGCCGCATCAATGCCTCCTGTGTTAACGAGGGGGCCTGGGGCACTGGGGCAGGCTGCATCGGCAACATACTGAGCAACAGGTCCAGCCACTCCAATAAAGGCTCAAATAACGATGGAGCAAGCTCCAGTGGTGGCGGCTGTCCCAGAGGAAGCAGTGGCTCAATGCCCTACAAGGCCTGGCCAACTGCCAGCCACAGATGTCTCTCCAACTCCTCTTTGAATGCTGGCGTGGACAGTACAGCTTAAGAAGGTGGCAGCGAAACAAGATCCTCCCTGGGGATCACAGGGTGAATCTGTGCCTTCCACCAAAATCAGTGGGGATCACCGTGGCCACTTGGGCTCCATGAAAGACGATGCTTCCTCAGCCCGGGACCACTTTGGGGACAGCACGGTCGGTGCTGGTGCCTTTCCGTGATCAGGCACATGTGACAACGAGGATCAATGGTGATGTTTTCTTGATTTCCCCAGAACCGAGGGAGATGGTGAGGATCTGAACCTGGAATGAGAAGAAACAGACATCGGACAGTCCCCCACACCCAGCTCCAGTTGAGCATCCAGTAGCGGAGGAGATACCAAAGGGGTAGGGCCTGCAAGGATCTCTCAACCTTTTGGTGTCAATGCCCCTGATGCTGAAGGCGAGGCTTCCAACATTTTTGGTGCTAAACAACTTTCCCATTTTATCGAGGTGCACATGACAGCCTTTAGGAGTCATCTGGGCACAAAAATTGCAGCCTCGGACATCATGCAATGCCCCAGGCACAGAACGCAAATCTCGTGGGGGTCTGTGACGGACATGGTCCTGAGGCACTGGAGGCAAAGTTAGAAGCTGGTTGACACCATAGAAGAAAATAGCATGGTTTGTGGTCGATGTCCAGTGGTTACCGGGAAGCAGCACAGTCGGTAATCAACCGTGAACAATGAAAAACTTACCTCCGACCACTAACCCTGAAGTGCAGAGGACCCAATGGGACTCGGGAAGGGAAGAAAATAGTTTTCCATAGAAAAAGAGAGTGAGCTCTACGGACACGAGGCTTCAGTGTCACGGAAAAAGAGAGAATGAAGAGGGACCCCACGTGGACACGTGGTTAGTGGCATGCTGGGCATGCTCAGTGTGTCAAAGTATGTCAAACTTTGACATAAGTTTTTAGAAACTTTGACATAAGTTTTCCATGCCAGGTTCCATCTGATGATGTCACCCATGTGTAAGAACTACCATCCTACTTGTCCTAGGAGAATGCTATATTCAAATTGCTCTTGTCCCTCTAAGTGTATGACTGTTCACTGAGATATTCCAATAAAGTTGTTGTTGAATACTTCCCATCAGTCTTTGGACCTAGGGATCATGCTCTACATAGGTTCCATTAAACATTTGTTTTTCAGCAGGCTAGCCTCTATGATATAAACTGGCCTAATCCTGACATGGTATTAAAGGTAGAGCCAGTGCTTCCATTAGGAAAACTAGGTGGTCACCCAGAGCGCCAAGATTCTGAGGGCAGCATAATCCTGCCAGTGTGAGGTCCAAAGGGGTGCTGTACAAAAAAAGCCAAAACTGCCAGTCCTGGAGTTACTGCTGTGGGTCAAAGGGAGCACTGTGCTGGTCCAACAGATAAGATGGGGGGGAGGGGCAAACAACCGAAGGTTCACTTAGGCAGCCGCATAGCCTTGCACTGGCCCTGGTTAGAGGTAGGATTTTCCAGGCCCAATGTACTCATGTGGCTATTCGACTTACCTACCTATTTGTCTTATGAATAAATTTGATGTAAAATATTACATTTTACATAAACTACATCTGCTTCCTAAATGTTGCTGGGTGGCTCCTGAATTGGGCTGAGTGGACTCTGCAGTCCTTATTCTGGACCTTCCCTTCCCAGTCCAAATATATAGACTTGGCCTGTAACTCAGATAAAGAGGGATCTCAAAGACATTATGCTTGAGTCTAGCTCATATAACAGGGAAGGTGTGGGATGAGGCCCAATGAAGGCAATAGAGGTAACATTGCAAGAAACCTTATCTTCACAGTAGTAAGAGTATAGCCAGCGAAGTACACCCAGTTTCTCATCATCTTTTTTCTGTATGATGTCCTTTGTGGCATTGTTCCAAGCATGGTGCTCCCACCAGCTCTGCTTCACTTGAGCGAGACCACCCCTTTTGTTTTCATGAAACAATGAAATAAGATTTGGGAAGCACTCTCCAGCAATTCACTTAGCAGAGCTCAGGAACAGGAAGCCATGATATAAAACTGGCAGTTTTCTTCATTAGAACCCCCTTTCTCTTATTGCCTCTGTTGAACCATCAAGGCAGTGGCTGGGAGGAAAAGGAAAAAGAGGTGTGCGTGGCAGGAAAGAAATAGGAGAGATGGGAATAAGGGAAGGAGAATGAGATCAGGAAAGAGAGAAGGAGAGAGAGAAGGAGAGAGAAGCATCAACAAACTGACAGAGATAGAATCAGAGTTTTGCGACTGTCGGACTCAGATGGCTTCGTCCCACATGCCTCACCTCAATATTCGCTTTCTCCACCAGCCTCGGGAAAATGGCGACCGCCACGTCTGCTTGCCGCATTCTCCGGCATCCCCGGAACGGCTATGGCAAGGCTTCCCGCCATGATTCATCTGAGGGCCTCCTAGGGTGCGCGCGCGCGCTCTACCCCTGTCTTTATTCCAACTTTGGCGCAACCTCGGGGGCGTTCCCCCTCAAGTGACATCACAACATCTGGGTATTTAGGCTGCCCATTTACTGACTGACTTTGAGTTAGCAAGGATTGGATTCGTCTGGTCTAAGCTGCTCTGCCGCTTCTCGCTGCTGCTGGAAGTTCTCTCTACCCTCCGGGGTTCTACTAACTTGGATACCCGCTCCTCGGGGGCCCTATGCTTCTTTCCAGGTGCCTATCCAATATCCGGGTACTCGTTCCTCGAGGGCCTGAGCTGTCTACCTTGGTGCCTGCTACTATTACTTCTACCTGCTGGGAACTTCACCATTACAGCTACAAGAGTGTGAGTAACTTCACATCTACCAGTCTGTCTCACCTACAGCTCCTCATTGAAGATCTGCATCGGAGCTCCCTACACCACCATTGTGGGACAGGACTCCTCAGCCGAGGACCCCAGACTGCTGCTGCAGGACTCTACTCACTACTGCCACCTCTGGTGAACTCTACAAGCTGTACAATAAAACTTATCTCTGTGTTTGTGCATGAGTCTAGCCTGGTACTGCAGTTCCCTGCGGGGCTCCTCCCCGTAGGAGTGGACATCACTGCAGCACCTAAGAATCCACCAAACACTTCAAAACCATAACACAGAGGAGACGGCAGATCAACAGCCAAGAGAGGAAGCACAGAGGACACAGGCAAAGAGGAAAAGGAGGAAGTCAGCAGTGGTTCTTAATCCGGTTCTCGTGCCCAATACAGATAGTTTGGTTTTCAGGATTATCCACACTGAAATTGCATGATATATATTTGCATATAATGGAGGCAATGCCTACAAATACACCTCATGCATGTTCATTTGTGGATGCCCTGAAAATCTGACTGGCCATGTGGATTCTGAGGTCTGGACTGAACCACTGGACTAGAGAAGAGTGCCAAAAATGATGTGAAAAACAAAGAGTAAAACAAATTAAATGGGAATTAGAATTAGTGAAGAATCCAACTGGTGAAAAAGAGAAAGAGTAAGGCAAAGAAGACAGATGGAAGACAAAGTCAACTACATCAAGGTCAGACATTGTTAGAACTGTTAAAAAAGAACATTTAATTTTCTGAAATTAATGAGTATAGATTTCAATTAACCAAGCATTTTGGGATGATTGTCATCTTTCATATACATATGTATCGAAAAATCAGAACTAAGTGCAACCCTTTTTTTTTTTTTTTTTTTTTTTTTTTTTAAATTAAGGTTCCATATTAATAAGGATCAGAAATTTTCCAAACTTTCATATCTAACTGATATTTTTTTTATTTATAGATGCTCCAATCCTCCATACTATTTTTTATGACAAATTCTCTAGTTGTGAATATATTGTAATAAAATTGTCCAGGTTTTGGGAGCTCGTGTCAATCGCATTCTGCAGTTTTGTATTGACTAGCAGTGAATTTAGTTTTACTCAAAAAAAATAATGATAATACAGCTTGTAGCAAGCTTTACTTTTTCCTATTCTATTTAAGCAGCAACAGCAGGTGAGATCAAGGGGAAATAAAGTACTGGCCAACTTTGTGCATACTCCCAGTGCATCTGTGAGAGGGCTACGTTACATACAAACATTAATCTTGGAGAGAAATTTTTTTTTCTGTCTCTAGAGTTGGCTGGGAAGGTTAATTAAGTTTCATATTTTAAAAGAATTGATTATTTGCATTTAATTGTTGGCTTGTTCAACGTCTGTGATCTTTGTATGGATGTTAGGAAAAGCTAAAAAACACTTTTTTCTCCTCAACAGCAGACTGTATCCCTGCATTTAGTAAAGGTTCCAAGCAGGTATTTCCGATGACTCAAGAACACACCATGAATTAAAAAAAAAAATACATTAAAAAGTGTGTGTGTATGGGGGTGGGGGGGGAATGCAATTAAATCAGTTGTTGCTGTACTGAGATACTTGCTTCACAATCAGCCACAAGACAGAAAACAATACATTTAACAATGTCAAGAAATATTTCTTTACAAAAAAAGGGTTTATATGAATGGAATGCCCTCCAGGAAGAAAAGGTGAAGACAAGAACTACAATGGAATTCAAAAGGGCATGGGATAAACACAGAAAATCCCTAATGGCTAGAGAATGGAAATGAAGAAGAGAGGTAATCTATTGCTAACTTTAGACATATCATTTCGGAATAGGGGTAACCTGCATGGAGGGGCAGTGACCACCCAAGCAACTTCCTGGGCAGACTGGTGGACTTTTTGGGCCTTTATCTGCCATCATTTACTACATGACTATGTATATATTTATTTTATTTATTTATTTATGCAGTTCTTATTAGGGATGTGAATCGTTTTTTGACGATTTAAAACAATCGTCAGATATATTTTAAATCGTCAAAAATCGTTAGAGCCGCGATACAATAACAATTCCCCCGATTTATCGTAAAAAATCGTAAATCGGGGAAGGGCGGGAAAACCAGCACACCAAAACAACCCTAAAACCCACCCCGACCCTGTAAAACAAATCCCCCACCCTCCCGAACCCCACCAAAATGTTTTAAATTACCTGGGGTCCAGTGGGGGGGTCCCAGCACGATCTCCCGCTCTTGGGCCACGGCTGCGTTAATAGAAATGGCTCCGGTGGCCCTTTGCCCTTACCATATATAGCGCCGGCGCCATTTTGGTTCCTGTCACCCGACGTCACGAGTGCAGGAGATCGCTCCCGGACCCCCGCTGGACCCCAAGGGACTTTTGGCCTCACTATGTCATACAACATAGTGAGGGCAAAGGTAGCGCCGGCGCCATTTTGAATATTGGCAATACGGTGCGAGTGCAGGTCGCTCCCGGACCCCCGCTGCACTTTTGGCAAGTCTTGTGGGGGTCAGGAGGCCCCCCCCAAGCTGGTCAAAAGTCCCTGGGGGTCCAGCGGGGGTCCGGGAGCGATCTCCTGCACTCGTGACGTCGGGTGACAGGAAAAAAAATGGCGCCGGCGCTATCTTTGCCCTGTCATATGGTAAGGGCAAAGGGCCACCGGCACCATTTCTATTAACGCAGCCATGGCCCGAGAGCGGGAGATCACGGGAGATCGCGCCGGGACACACACCCCCCCCCCCCACTGGACCCCAGGTAATTTAAAACATTTTGGGGGGGTTCGGGAGGTTGGGGGATTTGTTTTAAAGGGTCGGGGTGGGTTTTAGGGTTGTTTTGGTGTGCTGGTTTTCCCGCCCTTCCCCGATTTATGATTTTTTGACGATTTTTAAAAAATACAAAACATGACGATCAGATTTCCCTCCCCCCCCCCAGCCAAAATCGATCGTTGATTGATCACACGATTCACATCCCTAGTTCTTATATACCGTAGGTTCAGAACACATGGTTCTATCTTTTCGGTTTACAAAATATGTGCAAAGCAGCCAAAAAAAAACAGGATCCCGATTAGGCAGTGAACTTAATAAAATTATAAATAGCATCCCCAGCTGACTAGGGATAATTTCATACTTTTTATGAAAAGACAGTCATATATGTGAAAAAAAAAAAGCTTTGAAATTGTTTTAGAGAAAAAGTCACTTTCAATTTGTAATCATAGTCCCATTTTCTTCAAATCTGTTAACCTTCACTATGGTCCAACCATCATTCTCTTATATTTTATTTTATTTATTTAAAAATTTTTCTAAACCATCGTTAAGTATCATCACAATGGTTTACAGTAAGGCACATAAATTAATGTTGAATAAGTGTATAGAACCATATAATCTAACAGGTGCCAAAAAGGTTCGGTTACATAATTTTGTGATAAATACTATTTGGTGAATGTGATAAATCTTGTCCTTTTATACCTGTATCATATTTAATAACAAGTATAATTTAAAAAACTGAATCTTTCTTTTAGTAATGAGATAAAATAAAAAAATATGCACATATTGGGTTAGGTGCTGTGCGTGGATGTTCTACTGCCCGCTCCCTACTCCTTCCTGTTTTCTATTCTCCATTCTCTTTGTGATAAGCTTGTTTAAAAAGCCAGGTTTTTAAACTTTTTTTTTTTTTAAAGTTTTGATGTCTCTTTGTAATCTGATCTCTAGAGGCATGGTGTTCCATAGTATAAGTCCTGCTAATGATAATGTCCTTTCTCTTACTTGGGTTACTTTTGCTGTTCTGACGGAAGGTACAGTTAGGAGTGCTTTGTTGGCTGATCTCAGGTTTCCATGAGGGACATGTACACGAAGTGCTGTGTTCAGCCATTCTGCTTTTTCGTTATGTATTAATTTGTGTATAGTGCATAATGTTTTGAACTTTATTCTGTGCTCAATGGGTAACCAGTGTAATTCAGCCAGGGTTTCGATAATGTGATCTCTTTTTCTTTTACCCAGTCAGAATTCTTGCTGGAGTGTTCTGTAGTATTTGGAATGGTCTTAGCATTGTGTATGGTAAACCTAGTAGTAGGGCATTGAAGTAATCCGTGCTAGCGAATATTAAAGCTTGTAGCACTGATCGAAAGTTTGTAGGTGTTAATAGTTATTTTAATCTCCTGAGCACCATGAGCTTTGCATAGCCTTCCTTTACTTTTAAAGATATGAGTTGTTTCATGCTTAGTTCTGTGTCAGTTATTACTCCGAGTTTTAGTACTTTCTCTGCTAAGTATATTTTCTGGTTGTTTTTGAGCATAATTGGGTTTTGAATGATCTCTATATTCTTTCGTTCTAAATGTAGGAATTCTATTTTTTCAATGTTAATAACTAGCTCCATTTGGTTTAGTAACGGTTTGATAATATCTAGGTACATGTTAGCTAGGTTTAATGTTTTTCAATTGTGTCTTTGATGGGTAGGATTAGTTGAATGTCATCAGCATATATGTAATGTATGATGCCCAGACTTGCTAAGAGGTGAATAAAGGCAGCAGGTATATGTTAAAGAGTGTTGCGGACAAAGCTGATCCTTGAGGTACTTCTGTTTGAAGGTTTATTTTTTCTGATCTTACATACAATCATACTTCATTTCAAAACAGTTATGCCACTTATTTTAAGATCAGCACTCAACACGGCCCTGTGTTTCTCCTTCAGGGGTGTCTGAATCCACTTTCTGTGCTGCTGCAGGAAATGGTGCTCTTTCATAAAAACCAAATGAAAAATGAATGGTAGGGTGGGGTGGGTGGTGGTTAGATAAAGAAGCTGATAATGTAGTCTTTTTGTTGTTGTCTTTAAAAACATAAGAACATAAGAAATTGCCATGCTGGGTCAGACCAAGGGTCCATCAAGCCCAGCATCCTGTTTCCAACAGAGGCCAAACCAGGCCACAAGAACCTGGCAATTACCCAAACACTAAGAAGATCCCATGCTTCTGATGCAATTAATAGCAGTGGCTATTTCCTAAGTAAACTTGATTAATAGCCGTTAATGGACTTTTCCTCCAAGAATTTATCCAAACCTTTTTTGAACCCAGCTACACTAACTGCACTAACCACATCCTCTGGCAACAAATTCCAGAGCTTTATTGTGCATTGAGTGAAAAAGAATTTTCTCCAATTAATCTTAAATGTGCTACTTGCTAACTTCATGAATGTCCCCTAGTCCTTCTATTATTCGAAAGTGTAAATAACCGAGTCACATCTACTCGTTCAAGACCTCTCATGATCTTAAAGACCTCTATCATATCCCCCCTCAGTCATCTCTTCTCCAAGCTGAACAGCCCTAACCTCTTCAGCCTTTCCTCATAGGGGAGCTGTTCCATCCCCTTTATCATTTGGTTGCCCTTCTCTGTAATGTCTCCATCGCAACTATATCTTTTTTGAGATGCGGATACCAGAATTGTATACAGTATTCAAGGTGCGGTCTCACCATTGTGCGATATAGAGGCATTATTACATTTTCCATTTTATTAACCATTCCCTTCCTAATAATTCCTAACATTCTGTTTGCTTTTTTGACTGCTGAAGCACACTGAGTCGACAATTTTAAAGTATTATCCACTATGATGCCTAGATCTTTTTCCTGGGTGGTAGCTCCTAATATGGAACTTAACATTGTGTAACTACAGCAAGGGTTATTTTTCCCTATATGCAACACCTTGCACTTGTCCACATTAAATTTCATCTGCCATTTGGATGCCCAATCGTCCAGTCTTGCAAGGTCCTCCTGTAATGTATCACAGTCCGCTTGTGATTTAACTACTCTGAATAATTTTGTATTATCCGCAAATTTAATAACCTCTCTCGTCGAATTACTTTTCAAATCATTTATATATATATCTATTGAAAAGCACCGGTCCAAGTACAGATCCCTGAGGCACTCCACTGTTTACCCTTTTCCACTGAGAAAATTGACCATTTAATCCTATTCTCTGTTTCCTATCTTTTAACTAGTTTGTAATCCATGAAAAGACATCGCCTCCTATCCCATGACTTTTTAGTTTTCGTAGAAGCCTCTCATGAGGGACTTTGTCAGCCTTTCAAAGAAATGATGCAGATTTGTTAGGCAAGACTTCCCTTGGGTAAATCCATGTTGACTGTGTTCCATTAAACCATGTCTTTCTATATGCTCTACGATTTTGATCTTGAGAATAGTTTCCACTATTTTTCCTGGCACTGAAGTCAGGCTCACTGGCCTATAGTTACCTGGATTGCCCCTGGAGCCTTTTTTAAATATTGGGGTTACATTGGCCACCCTTCAGTCTTCAGGTACAATGGATGATTTTAATGAAAGGTTACAAATTGTAACTAATAGATCAGAAATTTCATTTTTTAGTTCCTTCAGTACCCTAGGATGCCTACCATCTGGTCCAGATGATTTGCCACTCTTTAGTTTATCAATCTGGCCTACTTCATCTTCCAAGTTCACAGTGATTTTGTTCAGTTCGTATGACTCATCACCCCTGAAAACCATCTCTGGAACTGGTATCTCCCCAACATCCTCATTAGTAAACACGGAAGCAAAGAATTCATTTAGTCTTTCTGCAATGGCTTTATCTTCCCTAAGAGCCCCTTTAATCCCTTGGTCATCTAATGGTCTAAACGACTCACAGGTTTCTTGCTTCGGATATATTTTAAAAAGTTTTTATTATGAGTTTTTGTCTCTATGGCCAACTTCATTTCAAATTCTCTCTTCGCCTGTCTTATCAATGTTTTACACTTAACTTGACAATGCTTATGTTTTATTCTATTTTCTTCAGATGGATCCTTCTTCCAGTTTTTGAAGGATTTTTTTTGGCTAAAATAGCCTCTTTCACCTCACCTTTTAACCAGGACAGTAATCGTTTTGCCTTCTTTCCACCTTTATGTGTGGAATACATATGGACTGCACCTCTAGGATTGTATTTTTAAACAATGTCCAAGCCTTTGAACACTTTTAACCTTTGCAGCTGCACCTTTCAGTTTTTTTCTAACTATTTTCCTCATTTTATCAAAGTTTCCCTTTTGAAAGTTTAGTGTTAGAGCTGCAGATTTACTTATTGTCCCCCTTCCAGTTATTTAAATTTGATCATGTTATGATCACTGTTGCCAAGTGGCCCCACCACCGTTACCTCTCTCACCAAATCCTGCGTTCCACTAAGAATTAAAACTAAAATAGCTCCCTCTCTTATTGGTTCCTGAACCAATTGCTCCACGAAGCAGTCATTTATTACATCCAGGAACTTTGTGTGTGTGCATGTGTCAGTTACCAACAGAGAAACTCCAGGGAAGTTGATAGTCCCTTTGGCGGAAAAGAAAAACCCACAGGGACATGGACTAGCCACTTCAAGCAGACACACGGAGCCACATTTTCTCCACTGGGCAAGTCAGAAGAGAACGCTCACAGAGCCTCGATGTCATCAAAATTAAGCATCGCCTGATTTTGAAGTGTATTAAATATTTGATTCTCTCTGGCTTTCTCTACCATCCCCATCAAAACCAACACACAATTACATTTTGACGTATGTAGTTCTCACAAATGCACTTCTAGAAACTTGGCAAGTCAGTGTGTGATCAACCTGCATAAGCCACTAGAAAGGCAAGAAGAGACAGCAATAAGCATTACAGCTCAAAAGGAAGGTATTCAAAGACTCAAAGAAGTCTAGCTTCCAACACAGATGCAGACGTGTGTTATGGGGAAAAAATAAAAAAAGTAAGACAGCAAGAAGTTAAGAATCACTTTGACTTTGGCCTGTAATAGGCGAAGCAGCTGGTTTATGCACAGAGGGTCATGTTTGGCTGCCAGCTATGTTCTAATGACCAAAAATGTGTGAGGTCTGGGTTTTTTTTCAAGGTCATTGAGATGAAATAATGAACTAATTCTGATAAAAAGAGTGCAGTTAAGAGCAGAACAAACTGCAGACTTTGAAAGTCACAATTTCTGTTTGTTATCAATCTTTGGAAGCATTCACACCACTCTGGAAGTGAAAAGCATGATCAAACTCCAATTTGCAACACTAAAAGGAAAAATAAAACAAAGGTGTTGAAATCAAATAATTCTATTCTTTCACTTTTAGATGGATTTTATTATGATCTCTATACATTTTTCATGGTGCTGAAGCTCCCCTGAAGACAAGGAGCGCACCCTCCCCACCTATCCCCCCCTCTTCCTCCTCCCTGCTTCAACCCTCCCCCCTGGTCTGGCTCTACCACTTTGCTTGGTAAAGGCACCTGATGCTTGTTCACCCTGAAATTTACTGTGCCCCCTCATAAAATGTTCTGGAGCCACCAGTGTCCTCAACCTCAAAATCTGAAATATACCTGAGACGTGCATTGTTAAAGAACAAGCTGCTGCCCCGATATGCACTATTGTTATGCTATAAAATGTTATCTGTAAATTTAAATTTAGTAAACTCGGTATGTGATAACACTTTGTGCTATCCGATGAAGTAGACTCTGTCCTTAAAAGATAAATTGGTTCGTCTATGAGGTGACAGTAACCTCGTGTCATTTTTGCTGCACTAGACTAATGCGGCTATCCCGCTGAATATAGGTACATGATAGTTAGACCACATGGTGGACAATAATTGCTCTAACACAATTGCACTGACATCTCCTGTATGACAGCCTACTTTAAGATGCAGGATAGACTCAGATTTAAAAAAACACCATTCAATCAGAGATAATTAATAGCAAACCTGAGTAACAGCAGTTCGTGAGTAATAATTGTTCAGTATACCTGTAACTCACTTTGGATAAAAGTGGCATGTAATAAAATAAAAAATAAACAGTAATTTTATATAAGCAAATAAATCCCTTAGGGGCATGTATTGATTTACAGTCACATTTCTCTAGTCGGTCCTTCAGCCTCATATCTGAGGTATAGGACTTTAGGGCAATGCTGTATGATTTGCTGGGCTATTGACTCTTTTCTTTCCTGCAAAAAAAGAATGTTGCAGCACTTACATAAGCAAAGGCTTGCTGATGCAACTCGGACAGTTTACAAATGCAGGAAGGAAAACATTAGGGGGTAGATTTTCAAAAGGTTACGCGCGTAACCCCGAAAACCTGCCCCTGCGCGTGCCGAGCCTATTTTGCATAGGCTCGGCAGCACATGCAAGCCTCGGGACGCGCGTATGTCCCAGGGCTTTGAAAAAGGGGTGGGAAGGGGGCGGGGGCGTGGCACCGATCCGGGGGCAGGACCGAGGCCTCCGGCATAGCAGCCGGCCGGTGTGTACAAGTTACGCCTGCCAGAGGCAGGCATAAAATCAAAAACAAAGGTGGGGGGGGGGGGGGATTTAGGTAAGGCTGGGAGGGGGGTTAGATAGGGGAAGGGAGGAGAAGGTAGGGGGGGAGCAGAAGGAAAGTTCCCTCCGGGGCCGCTCTGATTTCGGAGCGGCCTCAGAAGGAACGGGGAAAGCCATCGGGGCTCCCCTAGGGCTCGGCGCGTGCAAGGTGCACTCCCTTTCGCGTGCTGACCCCTGATTTTATAACATGCTGTTGCGATCCTGCCCGCGAGGAGCGCGGGCAGGCTCTTGCCTCGTGCGGCCAGTCGGGCCGCTGACGCTGCTGTCACCGCGTCTGTCTCTCCGCGGCCTCCGGGCTCCCCTTCGGCCGCCTTCTGCTTCGTGCAGTGGGGCCGACCCGCCGCGAGCTCTCCCTCGCGGTCAGGACCCCCGCTGCTGCTTCTGGCTCTCCCCGGCGTGCTCTGCCGCCCCCGGGGTCCTCAGCCGGCAGGGAGGGCGTTCCTGCCGGTGCCCGTGCTGCAGTCCGGGTCCTCGCCCGGCAGGGAGGCCATCCCTGCCGGTGCCTGCAGCCTTACCTCTGCTTCTTAACTGATGTCTTCGCGGCTGGAAGCCGCTCCTGCAGCCTGCCATCGCTCCTTTCCTTCGGCCCCGTGGCGGGCTGCTCCCGCTGCCTTCCTGCTTCAGTCCTTGCAGCTCTCGGCTCTTCCTGGGGCTGGCTCCATAGCAAGGAGCCGTTCTTGCAGCCAGCACCTCGCCTGCTTCAGTCCTTGCAGCTGGGAGCTGCCCCAGCGATCTGCCGTCACCCAGCTCCAGCCCAGGGCTGCTCCGCTACTTCCCTGGGCCCTGCACGTGGCTGAGGACGCCACCAGCTTCTAGCTCTTCTCTCCAGCTTCCTAGGGCGTGGGTGCGCGCCTCTCTGCTCCTCTTCAAGGGCCAGCCAGGTGTGGCCCCCTGCTGACCCCTCCCTGGGCGTTGTCATCGTCAGCCCTACTAAAGGGCTCAGCTTCCAATCTGCCTGTGCCTTCGCAAGGAGTTGGTCACTCCTGGGATTCTACCATCCTTGCTCCAGGAGTTGTCCGTGTTCCAGCCTTCTGCAAGGTCCAGCGTTGCTTGTTCTCTGTCGGAACTCCTCGTTCTGTCCTGATGTCTACCTGCTGTTCCAGTCCTGATGTCTGCTTGATGTACCAGCCCTGATGTTGGCCTGTTCATGTTCCTGCCCTTGGCCTGTCTTCCAATCCGGTACCCGTGTTCCAGTTCAGATGATGCCTTTACCTTGCCTTTGGCTGCCGGTGTGCAGCAAACCCTGCTTTAGGCTGCCGGTGTGCAGCAACCCTTGCCTTTGGCTGCCGGTGTGCAACAACCCTGCTATAGGCTGCCAGGAGTGCAGCAACCTGCTTCTACCCTGTTCCTGAATCTCCTGAAAGCTAGCACCTCATTCCTGTGTCTTCGAGATGTCCTGGTGCCTCGCGGCAAGCCATGTCGTGGTCCGTGACCAGCCCCATGGGCGGGTTGAGTAGGGCGCTTCGTGATGCAAGCCATGCACCTCATTCCTGAGTCTGTGAGAAAGCGTTACCCTGTTCCTGAATCTCCTGAAAGCTAGCACCTCGTTCCTGTGTCTTTGAGATGTCCTGGTGCCTCGCGGCAAGCCATGTCGTGGTCCGTGACCAGCCCCATGGGCGGGCTGAGTAGGGCGCTTCATGATGCAAGCCATGCACCTCGTTCCTGAGTCTGTGAGAAAGCCTTACCCTGTTCCTGAATCTCCTGAAAGCTAGCACCTCGTTCCTGTGTCTTCGAGATGTCCTGGTGCCTCGCGGTAAGCCATGTCGTGGTCTGTGACCATCCCCATGGGCGGGCTGAGTAGGGCGCTTCGTGATGCAAGCCATGCACCTCGTTCCTGAGCCTCTGAGAAAGCCTTACCTTGTTCCTGAACTTTCTGAAAGCCTAGTATCCTGCAGCAACCCCTGTTGTGGTCCATGACCAGCCCCACGGGCGGGCTGAGTAAGGCGCTCCATGTTGCCAGTCTCGTACCTCGCCCTTGAGTCTCCTGTATGCATCATACCTCTTTCCTGACTCCACGTCTCTTCCTCCAGTACCTTGTTCCTGAGTCTACATCAGCATGTCCAGTACCTTGTCTCTGAGTCCACGTTTGCACTTCCAGTACCCGTGCCTGAGTCTACGTCTGCACTTCCAGTACCTGTGCCTGAGTCTACGTCTGCACTTCCAGTACCTCGTTCTGAAGTCTCGTCTGCATCCATGTTCCAGTCTTCGCTGCCCTGGCCTCCATCCGGCCTGCCGCTTCGTGCCGTACCCTGCGGCAGGTCCGAAAGGGCTGGGAACGGTCGGAGGACTGTTCACAAGACCAACATAGTGTTGTTGGGTCTTCCGAAGCGTGCAGGCCCAGAGGAGGGCCTGTCTCCAGCCTTGCCTCCATCTAGCCCATGCTCGGGCATGCCACGCCTCCCGCAGCACCTCCTCGGAGCCCTCTGGGGTCGAGGCGTGGCCCAAGGACACACACATCTCTCAGGAGTGGGATCACTCTCCTAGCGCTCCCCAACACTTGCGCGCGGCTGCGCGTGCTTGTTATAAAATCGGGCGTAGATCTGTGCATGCCGGGTTGTGCGCACAAATCTACGCCCGCGTGTAGGTTTGAATATCTGGCCCTAGGAACCCAGTGAGCTGGTTGGGATAATGATTATCACATGAGAATTCCTTTCTCCCATTGGTTTTGGAGTATTGCTGCACCGCCCAGAAAAACCTCTTTCCAATGCAGGATTAGCATAAGGATAACAACCGTGGGCTGAGAACCAGGTTAGACCAGGGCTGAAATCCCACTGATGCTCTTTGTGACCTAGGGAAGTCACTTCACCCTCCATTGCCTTGGGTACAAACTTAGAGGTCCATATTCAGTCACTGGCTGGATTGCAAAGTTAACCAAATAAACTTATCTGGCTAACTTTATTCTGATATACTGCAGTGGGACTGCAACCCTGAATATCACGACTGTTTCAAAGTTAGCTGAGTAAGTTTATCTGGCTGACTTTAGAACTGCTTTCATGCAACCCTAAAGTGATCTGGCTAACTTAGGCATAGATTTATCAAATTGCTGTAAATAATGCAAGTGTAGAAAAAGGGGCGTGTTTAATAGTAATGTCCTAATTATCTCAATGTGCGCTATGTTAGCGCATCGCATAGGTATTACCACAAAGAGAGATTTGAACAATGTTCTCTCAACCTAGCTTGATGTTACCCAGGTAGAGAGTCCATCGAGCTAGGTTGAGAAAATATTGTACAAATCTCATCTTTGTGTGAGTTTCCTCTCTCCGAAGGACATCAAATCTTCACAAGAATATACTGTTCTGTTCATATGTCTCTCTCTCTCTCTGGCCCCTGGGTGTGGAGAAAGCATGCAGCAAGGGAATAAGATTCAGATCTTAACTATCTTGCCCATACCTATGCAGTATTATTTTTATCAAAATTATAGTTGAGCAAATTGAAAAACAACAAGACATCAATTTCTTATGTCACACAGACAAATGGTAGAATAGGAATTTTAACTTGAAACTACTAGGCCCCAGCTGTGAATTAACTTCCAACTACCACTCCAAAGCTCTAGGCAACTCTTGCTCTTTCCCAATTGTGATGCTATTCCACCTTACAAAAAACACAACAGTTTCTTGAAATCTCTGAATTTTTGCATACCAGCAAAACAAAATATTCTGTCCATGCATCCTTCAGAACATGAGGCAATCTCCCCGCTTGTGCTCTGCCATGCTTGCAGGCCCTGACGACCCCACTCCCTTAGCCAATCTCACCTTCAGCTACACATTACCACATCCCTGAAAGGCACTGGCCCAAGCCTCCCGGGTCTGTCTAATGAGCACATCAATAAATATGGGCAGATTACAGCTCACCATCTGGCTGTGCCTTTCAGACCAGTCTCGTCCCCATAGATCAGCATGCATGGAGATCACTGCAGCCAATCCATTATCCTTCCAACTCCCACTCTGTCATTAACAGGCTCTGGGCTCCACAGAAGCTCTGCTGACATGCTAGTGCTGAGATCTGGGGGCTGAAGAAAAGCGTTGTTTTTCAAGCATTAAAAGCAAAGCCTTATATGTGCACGCATGCTTGCCATCTCTCGTCTTTCTGTTTCCCATT